>NC_051433.1:289872-290654 GCF_001649575.2 Kryptolebias marmoratus
GGGGTTCGTGTGTCGGCCGATATCAGAACCTGGACTGTTCCAACCCCTGAGGGGTTCTGGGGGGTTCGTGTGTCGGCCGATACCAGAACCTGGACTGTTCAGACCCCTGAGGGGTTCTGGGGGGTTCTGATCTGTGAGTTTCCGGACCCATCCTCAGCAGCAGATCTGGAGGTTTCCATCCAGCCCGCCTGAGTTTTCAGTAAATCTCCAAACTGCTCTCAGATGAACACTTTGTTCCTGCTGACTGATTTTAAACTGATGACTTTTTCTCCTCACAGGTGAAGCAGTGAAGCAGAATAAAAACTAAGCGGAATGTTTATTGAAATTTCCTCCCAGCGCTGCACGGGGAGCCATATGCAGATGGGATCACTTGCTCAGGCTGGCTGATAAAGGCAAACAAAAGTTATACAGTGAAGCACACAGACTGCATCTGTAAAATATATATGCTGCAGTAAATCAATGATAAGAACAGATCTGAAGATGAAGTTATTTCCTAACACTTTTTAAATTCTGTTTTAATTTTCTGTACTGATTAGAGATAAAAATAAAAACATTCCAGTTCAGTTTACAAATAATTTCTGTTTGCAGAAAATGTCTAAGTGAATATCAGTCATTCCTCCTTTGTGGGTGAAAAGCAAAGGTATGTCGCACACCGAAATAACTGTCAGAGACTCGTTGGATTCCAGCCAATACACGGGGGATTTTATTGACACATTTACTCTTGATCAGCTTGCCCCAAAATCCCAAAGTATCTTTGAGACAGGGCGTATTTATACAGAAAT
>NC_051433.1:291411-293033 GCF_001649575.2 Kryptolebias marmoratus
AGGGATTTTGGGGCAAGCTGATCAAGAGTAAATGTGTCAATAAAATCCCCCGTGTATTGGCTGGAATCCAACGAGTCTCTGACAGTTATTTCGGTGTGCGACATACCTTTGCTTTTCACCCACACCTTCAGCTCAGACGGACTTGGAGGAGTTCCCAACCAGTTCGTATATTCTCTCCAAAGAGTCCTGGGTCATTGAGGTCTCCTGTCAGAGTCTGAATCATCTCCCCTGGAAGGCGCCCAGAAGGAATCCTTTCCAGGTGCCTGAACCTTTCACTCTGAGCTCCTCTTGAATAACCAAACAGCTCGCCTCGTCTCTGAAGCTGAGTCCAGCTGCTCATTTCAGCAGCTCATTTTTGTGAGCTTCTTTCAGTTTTTATTGACAGCCCATGACCAATGCTGGGGTTGGAACATAGATTGATTGGTACATTTTGTTTCACCACAACAGACAGGTACGGAGTTCCCATCACTGCAGACACCATCCCAATCCACCGACCAGCTTCCGGCTTCGTTCTACCCCCACACAAACCCTGAGATACTCCTGCTCTCGAGGCAGAGACTTAACAGTCCACCCTTTTTCCATTCAGGGACCGAGGTCTCAGATTCCTCCTGAACCACGCTACTTCACCCAGACTTTGGATGCCGGACCTCACTCTGGAGCCAGGCCTCATCAGTGAGTGCCTGGAGGCTGGGTCTTTACCCACAGGGTCTGATTGGGTACAGCCTGAACGAAGTACACAGAACCACTGTCCTGTAGACCAACCATCCGCAGGAGGGGCTGTTGGAGGAGTTGGAGGTGGCGTGTGTCCTGGTTACTGAAACTGGTTTTAGAGACTTGGAATATCACTTCCCTTGTGGGGAAAGAGTCCGATCTTGTGTGGGAGGTTCTGAGATACCGGTAGGCTTACATTAACTTGCAGCACATGTTCTGGAACCAGTCTGGGATCGGACAGTGATGAGCTCCAACACAGACCAGAAGCTGCTCCTGATCTCTTATTGATCCTGATTGATGAGGAAGATGGAGAAGACTCTTCCTCTATGTAAACATTTAAACTGACAGCGGTTTTATTGATCAGCTGCCACCAGGTGGATTAGTTATCTCAGTTACCTGTTAACTATCAAAGACGAGCTTCTGATTGTCTTCATTTGACTGTTTTCTCTGTAATATCTGAGTCCCAGCGTCACCGCTGCTGGTGTCTGTTCGGAGCAGAAGCTTCGGATCGATCGGCAGGTTAACAGCTTTCTGCAGGCGGCTCGCAGCCGCCTCTTCATTCCAAATGGATTTTTGTTTCCGTCGATTCGTCTACATTCATTTCAATAAAACACAGAGAGAACTTTCTACAGCTTTATGAGTCGTTTTAGGTTTCAGTTCTGAAGAATTACTTCAGCACCGGGTTGTACTCGTGCACGTGTCTGCAGGACTCCTGGTATAATGTGTGAGCGTGCACGTGTCTGCAGGACTCCTTGTATAACGTGTGAGCGTGCACGTGTCTGCAGGACTCCTGGTATAACGTGTGAGCGTGCACGTGTCTGCAGGACTCCTGGTATAACATGTGGGCGTGCACGTGTCTGCAGGACTCCTGGTATGACGTGTGAGCGTGCACGTGTCTGCAGGACTCCTGG
>NC_051433.1:294402-307960 GCF_001649575.2 Kryptolebias marmoratus
ACGTGTGAGCGTGCACGTGTCTGCAGGTCTCCTGGTATAACGTGTGAGCGTGCACGTGTCTGCAGGACTCCTGGTGTAACGTGTGAGTATGCACCTGTCTGCAGGACTCCTGGTGGGTTAGATCTGATCTCAGACGTGTCTAATTGAAGCTCAGACCAGCTGATCGCTGCCTCCTGAGTTCAGCAGAAGGATTCGAACTCAGTGATTTGAGTGGGTCCAGCACCTCCTCAGTCCACATCAGAGCTCTTTGTTAATTAATTACCTGATAAAAGAGGCTCTGTGGGGGAAGATTTCCACAGCTCAGAAACCCTGCAGAATAATATTATGAATTCTGCAAATGGCTCATTATTGCAAATTATAAAATAATCTTTATTTAACCGGTTAAATGGTCAGACCGTGTCTCACATTTACTCTGGTATGCAGACGTTTGGTTTTCCTGCTGAACAGCTCAGTGAGTAAAGATTTCCCTAAAAAGTCAATTTGAAAATAATGCATTCTTTAAATACCTTTAAGAAGGGTTCATTTTTTATTTACACCATTTATGGTCTTAAAACAGCAATAAAACATTTATTTAGCCTGTTTTCAGGATCCACATCTTATAAAAACATCCTCCTAAAACTCTGGAATTTGTCCTTTAGGGGATTTTTGTCAGATTCTTCACCACCTTGTTGTTTTTTTAAAAAGTGTTTCATTTTTAATAAATCTTTCTTATGTTTACTTTAAGCCTCCAGATTTAATCAGACTGACAAACTGCTCAAAACGATGAAAACCTTTAATGTGGAGTTTATTCTGTTATCAATATTTCACTTTATAAGTATTTCCATCTGTTGCTATTTTTATTGGTTTTGAATATTTTTTCACTGTTCACTATCTACTTTCTGTCATCTTTTTAGGATTACTTTTATTTAGTCAGTTATTGTTCACTTTTACTCTTCTTGAAGAAGGTTCCAGTACCACTGCAACACAGGGTCAAATCATTATACACCCACTCCTGTGCAGGACAGTAAGGCAGAGATCCTTCAGATTCAGGTGGGGAGACAGAGGTCTGCTCCAGCTGTTATCCAGATGAAAGTTCAGGTGGACTTTGCTCAGGTTTCTGGTGAACTCCTACAGTCTATTTAGAACCACCAGCCGACCTAAGGTGCACGTGTTAGAGAGGAAACAAATTGTGTTTCTCTCGTCCAAATGATCTGATGGAGCAAAATCTTCTTCCAGATGTCAGGAGGTTGATCAACATCTGTGGGGGTCAGTACTCGCCATGAAGCCAGGGAAGCAGGGGAGACTTGCTGCGTTGAGCAGAACTGTCCGGTTCTTTGGTCTGTGAGGTCTTTACACAGCCTGCATCACGGCTGAACTAACCTATAGGTGGCGCTAATGATCTGACTTAACATTTCCTCACCACTTCATCTCTGTCCCAGAGTGTCTCAGTCTCAGTTTCAGATTCCCAGTATTTTCACTCCATCATGCTTTTTGACTGCACAAACATTATTGATTTAAAATATTCAATAAAGGGGAAAAAAGCACAGGAACACATTAAGTGTAAATGTGTAAACCTGCAAAAATGTTTTATTCTTCAACAAGAGGAACACATTGTTGTCTTGGATCTCATACTGGTTGCTTTGTGTCTCTTTAAGTTTCTGTTGTGAGTTTCTGAACTTCAGTTGAGTTTAAACTGCGAGCAGGAAGGTTGAAGCAGGTCAGCTGAACGTTACAAAGCTTCAGAAAGCCGACGGCTGCTGCAGATTCAGTCATCAGAATCAGAAAAATCAGAGGACTGAACCCAGATTTAGATATGCTCAGATATGCAGCAGCAGCTCTCTCAGAGTAGAAGTAATACTGCCTCATTTTATTTGGAGGCTTGGTTTGAAACATCTCTGAAGGCCAGCAGCTCTGAAAACATGATGAAATTCCTGCAGCAGTTTCTGCTCCAGAAGTCTGCTCTGACTGGAAACCAAATGAATGAAATTTCAGCTGCTGGCAGAGTCACTCACTGACTTCTGAGGCGTCGTTTTGTGATTCAGGCCACTAAAAGTCTAATTATTCCCCCTTACTGAGAGGATACATCATCTGAGTTTACAAACCTGCTGACTGATGGACTTCCTGAGGTTCCTCATCCTGGAACAAGCTCAGCTCTTTAATGACATCCTGTTTGCTTTGTTTTGTGCATTTTGTAAAACTGCAGAGGGAAACCCTCCAAGCAGCTCTCAGAAAATCTGAACTGTGGGTTTTATTCACTCATCAGGAGGAGATTTATTATGATAGCAGGTTTAAAAAAGAAAGTCACTTTTCCAGCCTGTGTATTTACGATGAGGAGCGGGCCGGTCAGGTGGATATTATTCACTCTGAGGCGTTGCAGCCTTGGAGCACGGAGAGCCTGAAAGCAGACTTTATGAGCTGCAGAAGGACGGAGTTACCGGTCCACTCACCGTTAAAGCTGACGCTGCGGATGTACTTCAGCAGTTTCTTTCCTCCAGCGAGCTCCATCTCCGGGCAGATGCCTGAGACATCAGGACAGAGGTCCCGCTGCATGTTGTGCAGCGCGTGGGCCATGGCGTACACGGCGTCAATCACAAACTGCACCTTCCCTTCCTGCTCGTACTTGGAGTCGACGCCGATGCGCTCCTGACCTGAAACAGGAAGAGAGAAGATGGCAACTCAGACTCAAACATCATGGTTCAAACTAAAAAGAGATGAAGGACGAGAGGAAGATTTCACAGTTTGAGCTTCCTCACTGATCAGATGTTTGAACTTCCCAAAGAATCCAGAGATCATCATGAACATCTCATCTTGACTCAAACTTCATGAGTTACCAAAAGGCCCAGGAAGCAAAAGATGAAATTAGTCAGAAGGCACAGGACCAACATGGGTTCATCTCTGATCTGGAAACTGAACCTGGTCCAAAACTCAGTGCGTTTACAGCCTCCGTTACCGTGGAGACAGAAACAGGTGGGTTTACAGCCTCCGTTAACGTGGAGACAGAAACAGGTGGGTTTACAGCCTTTGTTACCATGGTAACAGACAGTTAACAGGTGAATCAGTTTTTTGAGTTGTAATTGAAGTTTCTTCACTAATTCATTAATTCCAGAATCTGCAGATGAAAATGAGTCTGTGTGCTTCCATATGACACATTGAAAGATGAATAATGTGCACCGTCCATCTTTGAACTAAATCAGCTAATAAACTAATTGTGATTGTTAGGTTAGACACCAGTCAGGATCAGCTGATCTGATTGAACAGTCTGTAACATTTAAAGGCTCTTCTGCTGGTAATTTGTTCCAGCCTACTTGTTGGCAGCACAAGGTGTTTGTTGTTCATTACGGAGGAGATGTATCCATTTGGAAAGTTTGGTTTAGGTTCCAACATGGACTCAGGTCCAGATCCCTGTAGTCCTGGACTCAGAACTGTTTTCTCCTCAGTTCTGAGCTGCTGACTCTGTGTTGGCTTCTGTCTCAGAACATGTGTGTGTTTGTAAGTCTGGACATTAAATTCTGCAGGTGGATGAAGTCAGTCCTTTATGCTGGTTCATGTTTGGACTTTCAGCTGCTCTTCAGGTGTCCTGAGCTGCAGTTATCAGTAGGTGTTACTCAGAGGAGCTGCTGCCATCAGGCTGCAGGTCAGACAAGATGCTGCCGATGGGATCTGTGTGCAGAAATCCCCCCGAGTCCTGACTCTCATCTCCAGCCCTCCATATTCCCCAGCTTGAGGCAAAGTGACCCACAGCTTAATGTTATCTCATCTCGGGAGCCCCTCGGCCCCCCCTCCCTCCTCCCTGTGACTGGTCCATATCTCTCCTCCTCAGTCGTACATCCCCATCAGACCCACTGGGAGAATCTTATCGGGGCTGCAGCCATCAGGCCATGGCAAGCTGAATGTTATCAGGTCTGCAGAGAAGCTGGAAACGTCTGCTGACCGCCAGCCATCAGGGTTACTGCAACCTGCTAGTGCCACTGCTGTCGTGTGTGTGTGTGTGTGTGTGTGTCGGGGGGGGGGCAGCTGCTTTTCTAATGTACCATTCAGTCAGAAATCCACCAGTTAGAAAAAAACAGCCTACATTACCCAGAATGCACCTGTACCTGTGTAAGACAGGTGCTGGAGCATCGTGCATGACTCCTCTGTGAAGTGAGAGGAGATGAACACATGGTTCAGCAGACAAATGGATGTGTGGATCAGCAGATGTCAGATTAATTTTAGCTGTCAGGAGCTCCTCCCACCCTGCTGCTGCTTGAAATGGGTTAATAACACAAATAATTGTCCCAGTTGTTGTAATGGTGTCATACTGTTAAAACCCACAGACCCCCCTTGTTACACTTCCAGTTAAAATAAAAAATGATTCAAAGAAAATATTTAAAAAATGCTCGGAGAGCCCATTCAGGAGTCTGTTTGTGACTCCTGTTTCCTCCTCAGAGGTTTTTTTTGTCTGCTTGCTCCTGTTTCTGCAGCTCTGCCTCCCTCCTGTTCACGCTGCACAGACAAAGTGATGAAACACAGAGAAACACGAGCCAGAAGCCTTTTTATCCTCCATATTTGTTCAAATTAAACGCATTACAACCGACTGACATGAACAGTTGTTAGTCACGTGTGGCTGCTGCGTTTACAGGAAACCAGCTGATATGAAACTGTCAGTCTGTGACAGGACTCCAGTTCAGGGATGTATTTGTGTCTGCAGGCAGCAAACTGCTTCATTATCATCTTCACAGAGACCTGATGAGGTCAGAGGTCTGAGCCCCGAGTCTGTGGGGCTGCAGAACTCGTCACTGAGACTCCGAGCTGCCACTCAGCTCTGCAGCTCCATGTTTTATTTACGTCTCTGAGGATAAGTGACTCACCGCTCTGCAGCCAGAACAAACTGTCAGAGCTGAAATCTATCATGTCAGCTGGACGATTACAGAGGCATCCAACTGGAATGTTAATAGAAATTTCCTTTCTTATTGTTGGATCCTTAAAAATCCTCCATCAGACTCTCAGAAACACTGAAACCCCTGAAGTCTCGGGTCAGTTACAGATGTTTCCATCCACTGGATAACACGACAACCAGTTTTTCCTTTTGTCGAACGTTACATCAGGGAAAGCCCAGGTGATGAAGCTCAGGAAGGAGACGGGTTCTGGGTTCCATCGTACCGCTCAGGAAGGAGACGGGTTCCATCGTACCTCTCAGGAATGAGGCGGGTTCTGGGTTCCATCGTACCTCTCAGGAACGAGGCGGGTTCTGGGTTCCATCGTACCTCTCAGGAATGAGGCAGTTTCTGGGTTCCATCGTACCTCTCAGGAACGAGGCGGGTTCTGGGTTTCATCGTACCTCTCAGAAAGAAGGCGGGTTCTGGGTTCCTCGTTACACCAGATGAACCTAAACTGTGACTGTGTAAAAATGGTTAAAGATCTCAAAGCCCACCTCAGTCACGTAAAGTTTGAAGGATGTTTCTGGATCCAAGCAGCTGAAATGAGCTTCCTTTGTAGGATGGCCTGGCTCAGCCTCAGAGATCCTTAGGGTTGGCCGTGACCTCTGACCTCTGTTTATCTCCCTCAAACTGTCGCTGTAAGTCTGAATGGATCCTCAGAGTTAAACTCCCAGCTGATGTCTCTTCTCCTTGCTGCTGCTTTGTTAGAGTCAATCATCCTGAAATGGCGCAGGAGGCGCTTTCATAATGTAATTGCATGTTTAGTTCTGGGGGGGAAGATGATCCCAACATCTCTGTGGCTTGAATTAAAACGTGAGGAGGGAGGGAAGTGATGGCAAACAAAGGAGAACTAACCGTTTCAGGGAAATGGGAATTCTGACAATAAATTAGGTAGAACAAATTAATTCAAATGGCTGTGAATGCCTCTAAAGTTCATATCTTCAAGAATCAATCAGTCAGAGCAGGAAATTACAGGGAATAATGGAGGGGACTGATTGTAACGAGGCAGAGTGACACAAAGGAAAATAAGTCAGACAAGATAATTCCTTCTTTTGTGTCTTCAATCAATACCCTAAAAAGAACAAGTCCATTAGTGTTCAAGGCCTGTCCACACCTTTACACTGACTCACTAATTGCAACACATCATTGATTGGAGTTCAGAAAGGTCGAAAGTTTCTGTTTACTACTGAAAACAAAAACATCTCCACAAGCAGCCTCCTCAGAGACTCCTCTGCTCCTCCTCAGGTCCTCCTCAGGTCCTCCTCAGAGACCAGAGACTCCTCCTCAGGTCCTCCTCAGAGACCAGACTCCTCCTCAGGTCCTCCTCTGCTCCTCCTCAGAGACTCCTCCTCAGAGACTCCTCTGCTCCTCCTCAGAGACTCCTTTGCTTCTCCTCAGAGACTCATCCTCAGGTCCTCCTCTGCTCCTCCTCAGAGACTCATCCTCAGAGACTCGTCCTCAGAGACTCCTCTGCTCCTCCTCAGAGATTCATCCTCAGAGACTCCTCCTCAGAGACCAGAGACTCGTCCTCAGCTCCTCAGAGACTCCTCCTCAGAGACTCCTCCTCAGAGACTCCTCTGCTCCTCCTCAGAGACCAGAGACTCGTCCTCTGCTCCTCCTCAGAGACTCCTCCTCAGAGACTCCTCTGCTCCTCCTCAGAGACCAGAGACTCGTCCTCTGCTCCTCCTCAGGGACTCATCCTCAGAGACTCGTCCTCAGAGACTCGTCCTCAGAGACTCCTCAGAGACCAGAGACTCGTCCTCTGCTCCTCCTCAGAGACTCATCCTCAGAGACTCGTCCTCAGAGACTCCTCCTCAGAGACCAGAGACTCGTCCTCAGCTCCTCCTCAGAGACTCCTCCTCAGAGACTCCTCTGCTCCTCCTCAGAGACTCATCCTCAGAGACTCATCAGCTCCTCCTCAGAGACTCCTCCTCGGAGACTCATCCTCAGAGACTCCTCCTCAGAGACCAGAGACTCGTCCTCAGCTCCTCCTCAGAGACTCCTCCTCAGAGACTCCTCCTCAGAGACTCCTCTGCTCCTCCTCAGAGACCAGAGACTCGTCCTCTGCTCCTCCTCAGAGACTCCTCAGAGACTCCTCCTCAGAGACTCCTCCTCAGAGATCCTCCTCAGAGACTCCTCTGCTCCTCCTCAGAAACCAGAGACTCGTCCTCTGCTCCTCCTCAGAGACTCCTCCTCAGAGACCAGAGACTCGTCCTCTGCTCCTCCTCAGAGACTCCTCCTCAGAGACTCCTCCTCAGAGACTCCTCCTCAGAGACTCCTCTGCTCCTCCTCAGAGACCAGAGACTCGTCCTCTGCTCCTCCTCAGAGACTCCTCAGCTCCTCCTCAGAGACTCCTCCTCAGAGACTCCTCTGCTCCTCCTCAGAGACCAGACTCGTCCTCAGCTCCTCCTCAGAGACTCCTCCTCAGCTCCTCCTCAGAGACCAGAGACTCCTTAGTCCCGATCTACCAAACCACGGAGAAGATGTTGTTTGCAACAGGTGGAAGGTCTGAACCTCAGCTGAACTGATCTGAATTCAGTCAAAACTGTTGATACTAAGAAGGTCAGAGTTTCAAGCTGTAAACTGCCATGAGCTGAACTCACACACAAATCAGTCTCCCTGCCCTCCCTCCTGAGGGTCATTGTGATTTCTGTTGGCCTGGTCCACCTGACAGATGTTGTGGTCACATGTATGAAGTCTTAGATTCAAAACTTCACTGTAGTTCCAGGAAAGGGAAAACCTTCGGTGTATGAATGGAGATTAAAGCACTGATTAGTCTCTGCTGAATGATTTATTCAGATTAGCTTTGAGTGACCTGGTGGGCTGGAAAGGTGCTTTATAAGTGCAGATCATTTACCATCCAAACAAAAATATTACTGAAGAGCTGAAGCTGATCTGTTCCAAACACTAATAATGTAACAGGTTCTCTGATTGGCTCATTTTCCCCTCAGCCCGACCAACCTGTGCACTTCCTGCTGCTCTCGTCCTTCTTGGAAGAGCTCATCAGTTTGCAGTTGAAGTTCTCCTCCCAGTACTCTGCAAACCACACGTTCCTCCTGTTGTTCTCCAGCGTTCGGGACGTGAAGTAGGCGTCGAAGCCTGAAAGACAAACGGGAGGAGGTCAGATAAAGACGTCCATCAGCTGCTGACAACCTGCAATCAGAACGGGTTTATCTGCTCGTCTTTATTCAGGATCCAGTGTGAACAGACAACCTGCAAGTCAGTTTTTCACCTAACTGTTTATAACTGTGCCCTGTGAAGGACCTGCGACCTGCCCAGGATGTCCCCCGCCTCTGGAGATAGGCACCAGCTGCCCACCCTGAACCCTGACCAGACCCTGAACAGGAAAACAGGTAAAGAAGTGGATGGATATGTGTCAAAGAGTAACATATTAGATGAAAAGTACCAAAATAAAAGCTGTTTTCTGTTAAAACCTGGTAAATATTGGAGCTTTCTTTGATAAAAGCAGAGTAATGAAGATGATGCTGCAACAATAGTTCATGTTTTAGTTCTGAATCACTGAATGACTCAAAGGCAGAAATTTGGCTCATATTCCTAGAAAGAGTCTGCTTTTGAGAGAGAATGAATTCATTTCATTGCTGACAGCTTCCTCTCCCCTGCTCCATCACTCAGAGCCTCACAATTGTCAGCTCAGGATTTATAAGGAGGCTTTTATCTGAAGAAGTGCTCTTAATCATCTCCATATAAGTGCTGTCGTCAGACTGAGAGGCAGCTGGGTCGCCCCACATCACAGATTCGGCTCTGATGTCCTTCACACTCTCAGGTGATCCACAGATGCATGAATCTTAATCATTTCTGACAGGATAGAATTAGGATCTTGACCTCTTTAGGTTTGTCTTCGTCAGTGGGAGGAGCTGAGGGAGGTGTTGTCTGCTCGGAGGTGACAGAGGTTAAGGACAGAAACAAAAGTGACAAAATGAAACAGAGAGGAGGAGAAATCAGGCTGGAGACAAAGTCAGAGACCGAGAAACCTTCTGTACTGTTTTAAACTGAACAAACAAATCAACCTAAATTCATCTGCGTTAACACAACACCAGGGTGGAAAGACATCAGCAATGACCTCAGAGAAGCAGCTGCTGCCCATCAACCTGGGAAGGGTCAAAGGTCATGTATCTGGAGTCCATCACTCTACAGAGAGGAAGATTATTCAGAAGTGGAATTCACAAATAAGCTCCATCTCAGAGACTCTACAGGCCTCAGTCAGCAGGTCAAAGGTCAAAGGTCTTCTCTCTAAAAACAACATGGCAGCTCCACTTAGGTTCATCTGAAGGAACCAGAAGACTTCTGGAGCAGAACCAGACCAGAGGACAGATGTTTACCCAGAATGCACTGCAGCTGTCAGCACGGTGGTGGAGGGCTGATGGTTTGGGCTCCTTGCAGTCACTGAGTTGACCATGAACAGGAAAATATGGTGGGGTCTGTTTCTCAGCGAGGAAAACTGATTTCGACCTGAAACCTGCGAGTCCTGCAAGATGTCTGCTCAGCTGCAGAGGACATGAAGACACGTTTGACAGGAACAGATGATGTGACCTCAGAGGTGAGCTTCTGATGGGACTTCATGGAGCAGGAAATGTCACATCAGAGTTTGTTGTCAGCTGTGGAAATAAATTCAGTTAAATAAAGATGATTTTTATTTATTTAGAGGTCACTCTGTGTTTAAATGGTTTTGTTGTCTTTTGTCTGTTGAAGCACAGAGTTCTGCAGCTTCACCTCCTGCTGATGGGGGTTGAAAGTCTTTGTCACGTTTAACGATATCGAGTGTCTGAAAGCAGCAGCGGTGGCGGAGGAGACGGCGGGGTCACAGCCCGGGACCATTCGTTTGTCAGCGTTTGGGACCAAAAATGAAGGTTTTACTGGAACATTTTCATTTTGTTTTGGCAAAAATATCTGAAAACAAACAGCTGCCTGTGCTAAAATATTTCAACAATAAGAGGAGAAATACAGAGAAATGTTTTTTAAAAGTGTCATTTAATGACCAAACTGTGGTTCTTTGTTTCCAGCAGAAAAGGATGAATTCAGGAGTTTACAACCTGAAAACCTGAAAAACAAAGAAAGACAAACTTTCTGTGAAAATCTGACTGAAAACAATGAGAATATTGACTTTTAGACCAGTTCCTCTGGGATTCTTTGTTGATTCTTTAAGTTGTTTCAGAAAAGCAGAAAAAAAACTGAATTTCCAACAATCAGACTCATTAAAGTGAAACAGCTGAAGAAGAAGAAAAGAATCGGACTGATTGGTTTTTATTCTGGATAATCCGACAAGATGAAAACATGAAGAACGTCTCGCTGGGTCCAACGGTCCAGATGTTCATAAAAACATTTGCCTTTTTATCACCCATCTACTGCAGGGGACGTTGGTGGGACAAAAGAAGCTTCTGAAGGAAGACTGGTCTGTTTCATCCGTTCATTGCTTTGTTTGTTTGTTTGATTCATTCATTCATTGAATCATTGAACGAGTCATTCGTTCATTGGACGGTTGGTTGATTTGTTGATGTGTTTAAAGACACCTGTAAAACTCAGGACTTTCTGTTTCTGCAGGTGAGCAATCATGCAACAGGAGGTAATATTTTACTATAAAACACCTGGTGTTTCTGTCCAATCAGAGAGGAGCTGCCGTCCAATCAGAAAGGAGCTTCGGTCTAATCAGAGAGAAGCTGCCGTCCAATCAGAGAGAAGCTGCCGTCCAATCAGTGAGGAGCTTTGGTCCAATCAGAGAGGAGCTTTGGTCCAATCAGAGAGGAGCTTTGGTGCAATCAGGGAGGAGCTTTGGTCCAATCAGGGAGGAGCTTTGGTCCAATCAGGGAGGAGCTTCTGTTTAATCAGAGAGGAGCTTTGGTCCAATCAGGGAGGAGCTTCTGTTTAATCAGAGAGGAGCTTTGGTCCAATCAGAGAGGAGCTTTGGTCCAATCAGGGAGGAGCTTTGGTCCAATCAGGGAGGAGCTTCTGTCCAATCAGAGAGGAGCTTTGGTCCAATCAGGGAGGAGCTTCCATCCAATCAGAGAGGAGCTTTGGTCCAATCAGGGAGGAGCTTCCGTCCAATCAGAGAGGAGCTTTGGTCCAATCAGGGAGACGCTTCCGTCCAATCAGAGAGGCGCAGCCTGAAGGTCACACCTGAAGAATGACTACATCCACTTCCTGCTTTGTTTTGAGAACAGCTGCTGCAGAGAAACAGCTGAAGATCTTTGTTCTCTGAGTTCTTCGTCAGAAATCCATCAGCGTTTCCTCGCCGGCGTCGGGTAATTATGGAGCAGCCCTGACGGAACGAGGAGGAGTTTCCTCTGATGCTCGGGTATCGATCCAACACGGAGCTGTCGCACGTTTCCACACAGTTCATCTTCCTTTAATGAAGCCATTAATCAGCATCCGTCTGAGCCCAGTTTCAGCGTGGCTGCACTCACCTGTCAGGGTGAAGTCTCTGCCTCCTAATTGGGACACAAACAAACACAAATAATGACTTTAAAGCTTTGCTCGCTCTTTTAGAGATTATTGATGTCTGAGGGATGTGAGGAGAGAAATCTCAGCTCAAACCGAAACAGAAGGAGCAGAATCTGACGGCGAGCGTTTCTGCAGATCAGGACAGGTGTTTTCAGCTCCACTTCAGATGGTTTTCAGCCATTTTAGCTGTTTTCTAGATTTTTCTAACTATTTTCCAATGTTTTTTTGTTTTCTCTCCAGAGGTTCTCCAATGTCTTTCCAGCTGTTTTCCAGTGGATTTCCAGCAGTTTTTTCACTCGTATTTCCAGCTGTTTCCCAAAGGTTTTCCAGCTCCTCGTCTGTCTCAGTCTTGAGCCGCTGGACTGGTTTCCTGTTAACGAAACAGAACTTGTTCGCCTCATGACCACAGTCACAACCAGAACCAGGTTCATTTAGCAGAAACAAGTTTTTACTTCACAGTTTGACCTGTGAGACAGGTACATTCAAATCTTCCTTTTTGTTTTTATATCCTGAATGCATCACATATGATCCAAGAAAGAGGAACGATGAAACTGAACTGAAGGTTTAACAAAGACGCAGGTTCAGGAAACAGAACTTTATGCCCGTTGTTTCGTTCTCTGAACCTTTGAAGAAAACAGTTTTCCTGAAAGCTGCAGCCTCTGCTGCATGTTGATGCAGCACATCTGTAGCAGGAAGCAGCTCGCAGTGTTTGAGGTTAACAGCTCCGAATCAGAGATCTGAACGGGTTGGAAGTGTCTGAGGGGAACTTTGGTGCTGCAGGGGTTCTGATTCATCTCTCAGGCGTACAGAGCTCAGGTATCACAGCATCACTAACCTGGAGCCGCCGAGCAGCGTCACTGGAGGGCCCGTTTTACCATCTCACCTGCTTCAGTTTTCAGCCTGAACTCTGTGTCTGAATGTCGGCAGACACCACCTGAGGTGCAGTCGATTGTCAGGTCATTTTAATGCAAACAGCTGTTTCTTTTAAAGGAAGAAGCTGTCTGAGTCAGAGGTGCTCTTTGATTCTAAGCTAATTGTTTATAAATGACAGTACAGGTGGCTCAAATGTAAAAGAAATGAGGTTTAGATTGAATCTGCAGTAATTTTACACAACCTGGGTGAAGTTCCACATGGTTCCTGTTCAGGCATGGCAGTAAAAGCTGCACATCTGCCAACAGCTGTTCGTTAAAAGGACAAAACTAAATGAACAGCAGCAGCAGCAGGAAAACTTTGGGTCTTTTCAGTGAAACATTACCTGGAAGGACACAGTTGTTTTTTGTAGGACACAAACTTTCAGGGAGTGAAAACTAACTGAAGTGTTCGGGGGTCGCTGCTGAAACTGCAGCCAAAATCCAACTGAGCTGCCAGACCTGCTGCCGGGGCCGCAGCCAGGAAACCCAGGAGGAAAAGTTCATTACAAGGCCTGATGTGGCTGAGCCTGGAGGGCTGAAAACAACTGGTTAATGCTCGTATTTCAGATAAAACTAATCCGTCTTTAAAGGAACGAGTCAGAATCTAACGAACACAAACAAGAACCAACAGCTTCAGCTCATTCAGAACAAACAGAAGGAAGTTCAAGATGAGAAATTTAAGACATAAAGAATAAAAAGGACAAATCTCTTATTAAATACCAGTTTATATGATAAAGTGTTTGTAAACACGTCATTAAACAGACCTGATAAATGTCAGATTCCAGCTTCTCTTCATCTGTAAACACATTCTCCATACAAAACAGGAAACTTTTCTGTAAATAAAAACAAATTTAATGTCTGAACCCACAGAAACATCAGATGGATTATTTTTAACCACCAGGCTTCTGTCGCTGTAGGCGTTTCTTCCTGAAGCAAAATCAGGTCAAAATTTACAGCAAAACCCACCAGAGGGAAAGTTTCTATGTGCAGGAGGAGGAGGGAGGGCGGCGAGGAGGATAAAGAGAGAAAAGGAGACAAAACGCTGGAGTGAAGCAGAAGAAAAGACGTCCTGCATGATTAGCGTCAGCAGCTCAGAGTTTGTCAGATTAGTGTTCAGTTTCACACTGAAGCATAAAGAATCGTGTCTGACAGGCTGCCGGAGAGCAACGCATTGAGTCAGAGCCCAAAAAAGACACATCCATGATGGGATAAAACATCCGGGAAGGGCTGAAACATCCAGGAAGGGCTGAAACATCCATGATGGGCTGAAACATCCAGGAAGGGCTGAAACATCCA
>NC_051433.1:310433-311849 GCF_001649575.2 Kryptolebias marmoratus
GGATAAAACATCCATGATGGGATAAAACATCCATGATGGGCTGAAACATCCATGATGGGCTGAAACATCCATGATGGGCTGAAACATCCATGATGGGATAAAACATCCATGATGGGCTGAAACATCCATGATGGGCTGAAAAACAACATCTGGGAAACATCTGGGACAGACTGAAACATCCAGATCAGCATGCCTCCTGTCTCCCTGTCTCAGAGTCCGACGGTCCATCTCCCATCCTTGAGAATGTCGGGTTTGATGCTTGGATGGTTTGGACCCAAATTGCAGACACACAAAGAGCTCCAAAGAAAACTAATTTATTTTAAATAGAAACAGAAACAAAGAGCTGACATGGCAGCAAAAACAAACTGAATAAGAAAAACTTACAAAGATTGGCCACACCGGGAAGACGAGGAGGAGGACACAAGGAACATCTAGCAACAATGAGCCAGTGACTAATGGAGGGAGATGAGGGTAACGAGGAAATGGAAACAGGTGACGGATTAGTAACACAGAACAGGTGAGAGAGGAAGAGGCAGACTGACGGGATTACTGAGAGAGAGACACACACACTACACAACAACTCACAACATCAAAAAACAAAATAAACTTAAAAAAACTCAAATCCTCACAGAGAACAAGACTCAGATATTTAAACTCCTCTGTTTCAGGCAAAACCTCAGATTTAAAGATGAATTCATCCTTTTAGAGAAATTCTTCTTTGCCTTGTTGTTCATGATTATTTCTTAGTTATTCGTCTTTAAAATGTGGTGAAACTCACAGATTGTTGTTGTTCTGCCCTTTTTCTTTGTCTTTCCAGCATTTATCAGAAAAACAAAAAGAGCTGTTTCCATTCTTGGTGACAGTTGAGGCCGATCACAGATTGGATGAAGATGCTGCTGTAGATTCTCAGCCATCCAGGACACGGTAAATCCCAAACAACTGGACTTCTGCTCTGTAGCTGAAGACGTGATGAAGATGTTCTCTCAGAGCAGTGTCTCTCTGTTTGTGAAAGACTCTGCTCCTGTTTCTGACCCGGTCTCTGTCCTCTCTGTTCCAGCTGAACAAACAGCAGACAAGCTTCCTGTTTACAGACAAACACATGTCGGCAGAATCACCTCGCTGATTTTACTCAGACAGAGCTGAGAGGCAGATCCAGGAAATATTTGTCCGTCTGTCTGCAGCTTCTGTGAATTCATCAGAAATAAAAACTTTGGTGATGTCATCCAGCAGACAAACACCTGGCTGATGGCTCGGCCCAGAATCAGAGGAACAGAACCGTAACAAGCTCAGGAAGTCTGGGAACAAACATCTTCATCCTGGAGGAGGTTCATCAGGCTGGAACACCAACAGGGAGGAGGAGGAGGAGGAGGGAGAGGAGGAGGAGGAGGAGGAGGAGGAGGAGGAGGAAGAGGAGGA
>NC_051433.1:312725-318281 GCF_001649575.2 Kryptolebias marmoratus
GGAAGAGGAAGAGGAAGAGGAGGAGGAAGAGGAGGAGGAAGAGGAGGAGGAAGAGGAAGAGGAAGAGGAGGAGGAAGAGGAGGAGGAAGCATCAGGTCTGAGAAACGATTCTGTTCAGGAAACAAATGTAACGATTCTGCCTCAGATCCAGACTCATCAGATGACACCGTTTCAGTGGAAACAGGATGTTTCTGAATTAAAATGTTTTTAACCCTTCGAGGGACGCACACCACCCTCCATCTTTCATAGTCAAGTTAAAACCAAAGCGTACGTGTTGGGGATGACTCTCAGCTACCACCACACTAATGTTCAACTCAGTATTTGTAAAAACTGCAGACACGTTTGTGTTCAGTTGGCTTTGGCGGCCATCTTAGCTTGGGTCAACTCAGTTGTAGACGAACATCCAACGATTTCTTCCTGAGCTTCATGCAGGATTCAGGCAGATGAAATGCTTTTATTTGTTTCTTTTTTCAACAGAAACTTGATGTTTTTCTGCAGGTTTGTTGTTTTATGACAGAAAAACATTATCAGCTGTTACAGAGATGATTTGTTTTGTTTCAGTAAATGCATGTAATTAACGGGTAAATTAGCTCTTTGAAGCTTTTGCAGCACAGACCTGACGTGGGATATAATTATCCTTCTGTGGGACTGAATTAAATGTCAGTTTTTCTGTTTTCATGAATCGAGGTTAAAACCAGGTCAGCGCTCTGCTTTTCCCTCTTCAGATCATATCAACCTTCGATTATATTAAAATGTTAATGGATGTTTTTGTTAACCAAAGGCAGCGATTGTGCAGCGGCTCAGGAACCGTACGGTAACCTGCGGGTCACCTTTAAAGGTTTAAAGCAAACATCAGCCCGGTGACGTGTGAGGGGTGATACTGTACACGTCTGGACATCTACAGACAAAGGTCAGGAATCAGTGGGTTTAACCAGGAACTCAGGGAGTGACAGCAGTCTGTCAGAACATGGTCAGACCCGCTCTGAACAGAGTCAAACACAAATATATCTGCATGTTTTCCTGATGACGGTCAGATTCAACCCAACGTTGTTCACACATGAACAGACAAACAGGTTTTCATGCTGTCGGCAGACATGATGATTATTATTCCAACAGAATTATTATGATGCTAAAACAAGTTCCTGAGCAGGTTTTCACATCTAAAACGTTGGAGCTTTCATTTCTGATTGGTTGAGTCATTTTTATACCTTTCAGTCTCACACATCTCCACGTTAATCCTCTATAATCTGTAAACTTAAAGGTTTTCCCGCAGGAACAGTCGTTACTGTTTGTAAAAGCAGCATCAAACATGAGAGGAAAGGACTGAGCCTCAAACCCAACCCGATGGGAAGGCGCCACATCGCTGATTTGTGTTTGCAGCCAATCAGATGGTAGTTTAGATTCAAACAATCCCATCTGAGGACCTCTGGTCTGTTTCTTCACGGAGAAAAGTCCAAACATGCTGTTTTCTTTGGGAATAAGAGGACTTTGGGTTAAAATAAGGTCTAAGTTTAGTGTTACTCTGAACATCCTCCTGAAATATTTCATTCTTTCTTCAACAACCAACTTCTTCTTCCTCTGAAGTCTCCAATCAGAAGAGAGCAGTTCTGCCATAAAGGTCAGAAGAACCTCCAGCAGCTCCACCTCCCTCCGCCCGGTCCTGTTGTTCCTTCTCTCTGCTCACAGGTTGGACCTGTTGGGTTTCTCTGGTGGCTCCTCTGGAAGTTCTCCTGACGGTACGTATGAGCTGCAGGAGTTTTCCTGACTGGAACCAAATGAAAACCTTTTTGCAGAGCTGATGCCCTCTTCTTCTTTTAACCTTTATTTCTCTTTGTTCTCCTGTCGGCTCGTCTGTAATGCTCTTTGAAATGTCACTGTATTTGAATGTGTGCACTAATAAAATCAAAGGTTAAAACAGAGCTCAGCCTAAACCAAACGGAGATAATAAACTACATTTAAATCCACAGCAGAAATGTCAACATATCAAGGGAGAGCAAAGTTTTCTCTGGAAGTTTAATAAAATATAAAACGTATCCCTGTGTGGCTCCTGCAGACACAGCAGTGCTGATGGTGCCGAATAATAATGACTCATAATCAGCATCAAAAGACCCGTTTCACAGGAAACCCAGAGATGGGAATGTTCCCTCTGCTGATTGAGTTTTTCATCAGGTGCAAAAGGAAAGAAGCCAGAGATAAGAAACACGTATGGAAGACCCAGAGTTTAATTTTCCATTTAAAGACCTGGAAGTCAAAACTAAGTCAAGACCTGAGTGAATAAAACTCAGTCAGCAGAAAAATTCAACTCCATTTAGAAAGTTTTCACTGCCTCTGTCAGAAGTTTTCTTCACGGAACAGGAGTCAGATCCAGAACCACCGTAAAGATTTCAGTTCTGTCAGGAAAGCTTCACGCCTTCAGCTCAGCGGCGGTTTGTCCAGCGGACCTCTGAACCTGAACACACCAGAGGAGGGTGGAACCTTGAAGCTCTCCTGAGTCCAGCTGAGGAACATCTGGGACGAGTCGGACCTTCTCACTTCCCTTCACGAGTCTCAGGTTTGCACTCCTGTCTCTGGGATCGTGAATGTGTGGAAAAATGTGTGGAAAAATGTTTCAGAGCGGGCCCGGCGACTCAAGGTTTAGGTTCTGGAGTTCTGCAGTTTTGGGTCAGAGGAGAAACTGAACCAAGCAGAAACTTTGTTGGTTTATTTTTCAGAAGTTTTCTGATTAATAAACTTTAAAACACTGAAACAAACCAAACGTGTTCATCATGAAGGACCTCAAACCCGGAAATTTGGTCCAATGGTACCAGAACTGTTCTGACAGATTGTTCTGTTCTGTCTTTGTTCAGTTAAATAAGAGGAAGAGAATCAGAACCGGTCCTGGACTCACCGCTGATGGTGGTCCTCTTCGGCAGGATGGTGATGGCGCCGACCGCAGCGTCCTCCAGCTGCAGGATCGGACTGTTCTTGGACCCCCAGCTGTCAGAACCGATCCACAGGAAGTGGCCGATCTGATCCGCTCGCTTAGAGGCGTTCAGGATTCCTCTGGACCCAAACACAACACACCAGTCAGAACCTTGGCTTCTACTGAAAACCCAACAGAACCGCTGTGTCAGTTACCTGATATCTTCGTCTGAGGCGAACAGAACCACGGCCCGGGCGTACCGGGTGTCCAGCAGCTGGCGGATGATTTTATCGAAGTCTGAGGGTTTGTGGTCGTGAGGAATCTTCAGGGACTGAGCGATGCAGATTCCACCTGAGGAGAAGAACCAGAACAACGGGTCAATGTTCTGACGGTGAGGACTTCCAGGTCTCAGTCGTTTCCTCAGAGGTTCGGCCCAGAGGTAATATGTTTATTATTGAACTCAGAAATAAAACTCATCTTATTTATATTTATTTCTTCATAAACTGTTTATTTGTACAATAATTCATTAACTCAACTTTTCAGCCACAGAAATATCAAACTTCCTGAATCCCCTTGTCTCTGTTTATTAGAACAGCTGTTAATAAACTTTATTATTATTGGTTTCAGGAATGTCAACTTTCATGTTTCTTATTTTTCTTTGATCGTTTTAATCTCATGGATCTAATGTTGACTCTGGAACCATTTGAGCTTCACTTTGTTCACATTTGACCAACATTCAGGATTATTTCAGTCTAAGAAATAAAAGGTTTTTGCAGTTCTTTGTTTTTGAAACATCAGTCTAAGGACGTCCGTAACTTTTTCTCCAAACAAACGCAGCTTCAGTCTCGGTGAAGGAGTCCTTCATCCCTGCGGGGATTTAGAGAAGACTGGATGGATGTTGGAGCTCATTTGGTTCCTTCAGCGTTTCTGCAGAAAGTCTCTAACTTTATTTCTTTACTCCAAACGTTCTGCTGCAAACATGATTTAAACTTTGATATTCTGCTGCTGATCAGGAGGATGATGATGATGATGAAAGCGTCTGACTCATCTGCTCTCAAACCATTTAGAACTTCTTTGATCAGACGAGCTGAAATATGCGTGAAGTTTCTGCACGCTTTGAATCGACACGGTTTCAGCTGGAAGCTCCGTCTCTCTTTAATCCAAACATGTTTTAAACTTGAGGCCGAAGCGAATCCGAGGCTTTCTGCTGCTCTCTGCACTGATAATCTAATCTGATATCATCATTTAATCTGTTCTCACCCTGATGGAACTTATTCTACCATCAGAACTTCTCATAGTTCACAGCTGGAACTCTGTCTGATTCATTTACAGGAAAATAATCTGTAAACTCTGAAGGTTTTAATTAATATCAGATAAATCTGTTAGTGTTTATGTTGTCAGAAGCTTTTTTATAAGAATCATTTCTGGAAACACGTTAATCTGAGCAGGAATGAAACAACGAGAGGAGCTGCAGAACCGACACATCGGACAGAAGCGGGTCAGAGAACCGGAGACCTCAGGACCGGAACAAAGACCGGAGTCCACAGATCAGGAGGACGCTTAGGAACACACAAATAAAAGCTCCAAATCTGGGGTTCTTCAAAGCCTGCATCAGTTTGGACCCAAACACTGGGTGGTTCTGTGCAGCAGAACCAGAATCTTTGGGTAAAAGCAGCTTTTATAGAGCAGACAAACATGAGTTTAGAGGAAGAACCCTTCAGATCATCTCAGCTCTGTTTGTTTCCGTCTCCCTGTTGGATTCATTCACACAGTTCTGGTTCGGTTCTGTTATTAATCAGAATCTCTGAGACTCGGCGTGTGCTGGAGGTTCTGTTTGGACCTGAACTGTTTGGACCTGAACTCTGCTCAGAATAAATGCTGTTCGTTAAAAGTCAAGAATCAGATCAGATGGACCTCCCTGTTCTTCCTCTCGTCCCGGGAGTTCTCTCACTTCACACGGAAAACAACGTGAGCTGAACTCACACCCAAATCACTCCCCCTCCCCTCCCTCCTGAAGGTCTTTGTCTTCATCTTCTTGTAATTGTTTTGTGTTTGAAAAGGATATCTTCTCCTTTATGTCTTCATGTTGGAACGAAGCTTCCCCGGTCACATCCAGTCTGTTCCTACCGGAGGAGAGAGGAGGCTGAGCATCCGAAGATGATTTCTTCTGCTGACTGTTAACTTTTAAACGTTCAGAGTTTCTGAATAAAACCTCAGACAAACAAGCAGGAGGAAGTTACTGTGAGCAGAAAATAACAGAAAACCGTCTAATGGAGATCTGAGATTATCTGCAGGAACAGTCCAAGGAACACGGCGTACGGCGGGGAGATGATGGCGTGATGGAGGATAATGAAAATGACTTCCTGTCGGCGTGAGACGAAGAGGAGCGACCCGAATCTTCAGAACGCGGTTCAGGGGTTCTGCTGCAGATCCGGAGGATTGTTTGTGTTGGACTCTGATGAAGGACATGCAGAGCTCTGAGACTCAGCAGCTTCTGGGTCTTCTACAGGTGCTGGTCATAAAATTAGAATATCATGAAAAAGTAGATTGATTTCAGTAATTCCATTTAAAAAGTGAAACTTGTATATTATATTCATACATTACATACAAACTCATATATTTCAAATGTTTATTTTGTTTAATTTTGATGATTA
>NC_051433.1:320585-321844 GCF_001649575.2 Kryptolebias marmoratus
TATCTGGTCTGGTCTGGCCTGGTCTGGTCTGGTTTTATCTGGTCTGGACTGGTCTGGTCTGGTTTAATATGGTCTGGTCTGACCTGGTCTGGACTGGTCTGGTCTGGTCTGGTCTGGTCTGGACTGGTCTGACCTGGTCTGGTTTAATCTGGTCTGGGCTGGTCTGATCTGGTCCGGTCTGGTCTGGACTGGTCTGGTTTGATCTGGTCTGGTCTGGTTTGATCTGGCCTGGCCTGGCCTGGTCTGGTTTAATCTGGTCCAGTCTGGTCCGAAGTGTCATTGTGAGATCCTAACTGGTTTTTGTCAGATCCCAGTTTAGGTTTTGCCTGAACGATCAGCTGACAGTCTGAAGACTGAGCTCAACACTTTTACAAACAAACTCTTAGAAATATTTAATGACCAGAATGATCAGGTGGTCATTATTAGATGATTCTGTAACAGTTAAATATATTTATCTGCTGTTTTAATCTGATTGAAAAGCTCGTGTGCAGCAGCCTGATCAGACCGCTGAGGTGTTCCTGGTGATGGATGTCCCTTTGAGCCACAGCTGGAGTCTCTCAGGTGAGTGTTTGTGAAAGGATTCTTCCTCCTCCTCTTCATCCCTGCTGGATCATCCTGAGCTCAGAGGAGGATTCCTGCCATCAGATTCTCTCTCTTTAGGCTCAGAGAAAGAAAACGGGTTGGTTTAATCCCAGCTCTTTGGATCAGAACAACATCTGCAGGACTTTCAGAGTTGTGGGATGTGAATCCAAGCGCTGCAGAAGAAACAGGTTTAAAGGATCTGAACCCAGAGAGAGAAGCTGTGTTTCTGCAGCTTAAGGAGTTGATAAATGTGCTCCAGCTCCGGTTTGGTTTCTGTGGGTCCAGTACGACGATCCAGGAGCTGAGCGGTGAATTTCAACGAAGCAGGTCTGCTCTGTTCTGTCGTACCGCTGAGAGATTCATGCATAGCTAATGTGACTCGGTGAGGCTGTGGAGGATGAAAGGATGAACAGGTGCAGCAGGCATGAAGCCATGAAGAGTCTGATAACACCCAGAGTCCTGCCTCTCAACCTGCTGTCCACCTCTCTGTCGCGCAGAAAGAGAAACGAGACAGAAAGGTCTTCACTGACAGCTACTGGTGCGAGACAAACATCTGTCCAGAGGGACGTTTGTCCACTGAAACACACTGCATTCATAGACAGACATCTGTCCAGAGGGACGTTTGTCCACAGAAACACACTGCATTCATAGACAGACATCTGTCCAGAGGGGCGTTT
>NC_051433.1:323461-326080 GCF_001649575.2 Kryptolebias marmoratus
TCCACTGAAACACACTGCATTCATAGACAGACATCTGTCCAGAGGGACGTTTGTCCACTGAAACACACTGCATTCATAGACAGACATCTGTCCAGAGGGGCGTTTGTCCACTGAAACACACTGCATTCATGGAAAAACTGCAGCTGGATGCAGCTGGATGTTGTTGGATGCTGTTGGATGTTGTTGGATGTTGTTGGATGCAGCTGGATGCTGCTGGAATCCTAACAGGAAAGAAACCAACCAAACCTGAGATTCTGAGTGTTGTCTGACCGTAAACAAGAGGGACGTTCATGGAGTCATGGAGTCATGGAGTCATGGAGTCATGGAGTCATGGAGTCATGGAGTCATGTTGGTTTACTGTTTCTGTTGTTCATGGATTCACAGCTCGTGGGACAAACTCTTACATCATGTTTCTGCACATCAGTGATTTCTGGTGAGGAAAAACTTTCGCATTTACTTTCACTGAACTTCAGTCAGATGAGTCCAACGAGTCCTAGGAGTCCAACGAGTCATAGGAGTCATAGGAGTCATAGGAGTCATAGGAGTCATATCCTGCATGTTTGTAATCTGCAGCCACAGTAATGTAATAAAACCAGCAGAATGATGTTTTTTGAGGTAAAATCTGATTATTTGCTGCTTGGATTCAGCAAACATGAAGACGTCAGTTTGTTTTCTGTTGTTATTCCAACTGATGCATTGATTTCTTCATTTCAGGTTGATTTTGTTGCTGCTGCTCACATGTGAACTCCTGACAGCTGACTGCTGGTCAGACATCAGTTGCAGACCTTCAGGAGGTCCTGAGCAGATTTCTGATTGTTTTATCTCAGCTGCAGCAGAAGCTGAAGGCTTATTCCAGCTAATTGGATCCACATAATCGCTGGAATTATTCCTGATCTAATTATACCTAATGTAATTATTCCTGATATATTAGTTGGAAATTAGAGCCACTGAATGAGGGCAGGTTAGTGAGCAGATCCACAGATTTGGAACAGATGTTCTTGTCAAACGACAGGATGAGGTCCTGAGGTCCGCAGTGATGAAACTTTAGGTTTAACTCACTTCTTAATGGGTGTGTCGCCATGGAAACGTTCAGCTGACGAGTGTAAGCAGGAAGAAACAACAACCAGACTCCTGGTGACTTATCAGAACCAGAACCTCCCAGATGATCCAGTGATTAAATGTTTAAAACATGAACATGTTATTGGAGAAAATTATAGGAGAACAGCAACTCCAATACTCAAAGGCAACCCAAAAATCCCAAAGGAATGCAACGAGAACGCCTCAGATCCTGTTAAAAAGCTGCACGTCTTGAAATATCTCATTCACCACTGGACTCTCACAAAGTGAATATTGAATGTTCCTTTATAACCTGAAATGTTTGGTCAACCCAATTTAAAATGGCTGCCACAGTTAACTTGGCAAACACAACAATGGTTATTACTTAGCCAATTTAAAAAAATTACCTACAATTTGATGTGGTTGCAGCTGCTAGTTAGAAAAAGACAATCAGTAAAAGTTTTCTGTCTCAGGAAGCAACAGATTGAGTTAAATCTTCACTTTGTCTCAGCCTCCTGTCCTGAGCTGCATGAAGGTGACAGTGGAGAGGAAAAACTCCCTTTTAACAGGAAGAAACCTCCAGCAGAACCATAACCATAACCAGAACCAGGCTCAGGACGGGCGGCCATCTGCTTTGACTGGCTGCGGTTAAAGAGGACAGGAAAGAGACGCAGTTCACAAATAACTCAGATTTAAAACAAGTCAGTTATCAAGTCGTTAAGTTTTCAACAGATATGTTGATGCAACCCTGTCGTATTACGTAGATTATGTGGTGGTTCCTGGTCCTGCAGAACCTTTAACGTGTTTGATTGTGAGGAGACACAAAGCCGCAGCAGCTCTCCATGCCTTCTTGTGTAAAAGTCTTATTCCACTGTTTTCCTAGAATCAGCTGAAGTGCCGTCTGATCGGAGAAGGTTCTGGAGGCAGCAGCATGCCGAGTGTCAGCGTGATGAATCCACTCAGATGTGATGTTATGACTGTGATGTCAGCGAGGAAGAAAAGCTGATAAATGAGTTTATTTTCTGCGTGTCTGCATGACTCAGACTCTTTTTATTGTTTTAATGCACTCAGACAGGAAAAGAGACATCAGCAACATTTCATCACACATTGATTCTGTCAGATGATCAAACATAATTTCCTTTTTATCTTCAGGCGTCGAGGCGTAAAGTTCTGCGGGACAACGACAGAAGAACAAATTAAACGGGATTTTATGTTTGCTTTCAGGTTCAAAGGAAGAACCTTCACTAGGATTCAGAACAAATCAGAACCATTAGACTCCACCCCACTCCTGTCAGTAGCCTCTGAGCATATATGAGGCCGGTTCTCAGCCCGTCAGAGGATGGGCCTCAGGCTATAGGAGGATGGTCCTCAGGTTATAGGAGGATGGTCCTCAGGTTATAGGAGGATGGTCCTCAGGTTATAGGAGGACTGGCCTCAGGCTATAGGAGGATGGTCCTCAGGTTATAGGAGGATGGTCCTCAGGTTATAGGAGGATGGTCCTCAGGTTATAGGAGGATGGTCCTCAGGTTATAGGAGGACTGGCCTCAGGCTATAGGAGGATGG
>NC_051433.1:328593-332142 GCF_001649575.2 Kryptolebias marmoratus
GGTTATAGGAGGATGGTCCTCGGGTTATAGGAGGATGGTCCTCAGGCTATAGGAGGATGGGCCTCAGGTTATAGGAGGATGGTCCTCAGGCTATAGGAGGATGGTCCTCAGGCTATAGGAGGATGGTCCTCAGGCTATAATAGGAAAGTCCTCATGGAATAATAGGAAAGTCCTCATGGAATCGGAGGACGTTCCCCAGCGTTTGTAAGGACGGGTCTTAGTACATCAGTGAAAAGAAGAATCATCCTCTAAAATCTGTGTTTCATGAGATATTTTGCTCACAGACAGACAGGTGATTACATGATTGCCTGTTTTTATCAAATAGAAGATAATTATTCTGATTAAGGAGGATCAGATCATCCTGCAGGAATTAAAGTCGCACCAACTAATTCCTGAGTGTTATGGTTTTTTAAAGCTGTTCATGTTGTTTTATTAAATCTACATGTTGCCCACATTTAGGTGTCTAAAGGGTTCATTTCTGACTTAAACAAACTGAATAAAAACAAGCCATTAAATATAGGAGTTTCACACATTTTTGCTTGACAGATGGTGTCTTTTGAAAACCAGAGATATTTTTGTTTTTGGCTTTGCAGCCTGAGTTTACCTCCTGACGGCTTGTTTTCAGATTCATCTTCAGACCTGCATCCCTTCCCTGACTCACAGGTGGAATAAACACCTGAAGCCTTCGTTAACGTGTGAAACCGGACTTTTTTTTTATCTGAAGGCTGAGTAATGAAAGTCCGAGTTTTACTTTCCTGCAGCTAAAATCAGAAGAGTCACGATTCACAGAAACTGAGCGCATGAGTCACCAGATCTTCATCCTTCTAATGACCTGTAACCTGACTCACAGATCTGCAGGAAGCCTTCAGACCTGGACCTGCGTAGAAAACACGTCACAGATGCTGAGATATTTCAGCAGACAGAAGGACTCAGTGCAGCAGGAGGATAAACCCACACACACTCCACAAAAACCAACAAGTCTGTCAGTTTAAAGGCTTCTTTGTTCATTTGAAATCCTTTTTTTACGGCAGCGTGCCTTCATCAGGAGTCAAACACACCTCAGGGAGTTTCAGGTTTTTTTAAAGTTAAAGCCTGACTCACTGTGTTTCTGGAGAATCAACATGTTTTTATTTTAGTGAACTAATGAAGCAGGAGCCAGTGACCAAACAAGATACAGGATTCTGTTTTTCTGAGGTCATAAATCCCTGTGAAACTGAGATGATGTGATTACAATCTGTAGAAGATCTGCAGCTCACACCTGAAATATTCATGTTGCTTTGACTTATATAACTGCAGCCCTCGGGATGCTATTAAACTTCTCCATTTAACACTTGTTTTCAGATTATCCAGATTAACTCGGCTTCTGTGATGAAAGGAAGGCGAGAAGAAAGGAGGGGAGGGGATCAGTCATCATCAGGCTGATGGAGAGAAACTGGAGTCGGAGGAAAGAGAAAGGCTGGATTTGTTAGACAAAGAGGAATGTTGAAGAGGACTTGTTGGGATGAAGGACATCCTGGTTCGGAGCAGGAACATCTCTGAACACAACCAACTGATTTCCCTCTGAATCGCAAACAGATCTGCCTCCAGTCACCAACCAAACTCCCCTCTAGATGCAGACAGATGTCCTGTGGAATCACTGACCGTCTCCCCCTAACCGCTGACCAATCTCCCAATTAATCAACCATTGATCTTCCTCACAATTACAGACCAATCAGACCTGCCAGCTGATCTGCTGCAGAATCTCCTCTGAATCACTGACTGATGTCCCTCTGGATGTTTTCCTCAGTTGTGTGATGAAGAATAACGCTCCTTCTCCCGCCTCTCAGAGGTTACAGAGTCTGCTGTTTTTAGGAGCAATGGACACTAACAACCTGCTGATTGATGCCTTCTGGGATTCCCAGGTAATCACATCAGAAAATTAGACTGCATTAACTGGTGTGCTACTTCTCAAATCTCTGCAGCTTAATGAAGACATAAATAAACACAGAGGGTTAGGAAGGAGCTGGAGGAGGAGGAGGATGCTGTGGAAACAAACCTGCTGAGAAAAAAAGAGTGAACAGCTCACCAACCTAATCCAATAAATTATTGCATCCAAAGCATTCCTGCTTCAAATCCAACCAATGATGTCATTCACCTGATAAATGTGGAGAAACATGGAAACCTTACCTAAAAATACAGAAATACCTCCACATGCTCTGACTGCTGCCTGAAATATTCAGACTATTTATCTGATTGTGTAAGCCACTGAGGTTTGATTCTGCAGCTCCAGCTTCTCTTTTAAACATGCTCAGTTTGACCAACGTTAACTAATCAATAATCCAATCATAGCAGTCATCATTTATTTACACTCTCTGCATTTTACTGTCAGTCTGTCCGAGGTGAGCATAAAAAGCTTTCTGTTACAGATTAATGGAGACTTGATTTTATTTCCTCTGACAGAGGCCACAGTATCAGACCTCTGGAGGAAAATATTCAATCAGAATGTAATTAAATGATAAACTGAGTGGATTTCTGCAGAACTCTTATTGTTTGAGTGGTTCCACAGCTCCTAACAGGCCTGTGGTTTCTCTGCATGTGATGCAGGAACCTGAACATCTGCTCCAGCCTTCAAACAACTGATATTTATCACCTGCTGCCAGGGAAGGTGGTGGATACGACACAAATCTGAAACTGGTGCTGCTCTGTGTCGGTGCTCTAAGATGAGGACAACGTTCCTCTGCTGTGAAGATGGTGTCCTGACATTTACCATTTATGTGTTGGACATTTTGGGGTTAATGAAAGGACAGGGCACCATCAGGAAGCACCAAGGACTCCCACACTTATTTACACCTGGATAAACAGAGCATCAATTATCAGTGGCAGCTCTGAGCTGTGATTGGACGCCCCCCAGTGTCATCAGGACCCAGTTCCTTTCTGAAGGGAAAGGCCTCCTGCTGAGCTCTGGGCTTTAATGGAAATGTCAGATTAAATCTGATCAAACAGGAACAACTGAGAAAGTCTCATTGTGACAAAACCAGAAGAGAAATCAGAAACACTTTCAGAAAATATTTACTTTTAGTTTAAATGAACAAATTTAGACGGATGGAAAACATCCAACTTTTTTAAATTAATGTCAATCTATAAACATCAAAGCTTTCTCGTGACTTTTCATCTGTTTCTGTCACAACGTTTGGCTTGTTGCTCCTCAAACAGAAAAACCCACAAAAATCCAACAAACCCTTCATATTGACCAGGAGCAGCCAGGGACGTCAACGGTGTTAGGAGCTCTAAACCCGGTCCTGTTAGGGTTCTAAACCCGGTCCTGTTAGGGTTCTAAACCCGGTCCTGTTAGAGTTCTAAACCTGGTCCTGTTGGAGCTCTAAACCCGGTCCTGTTAGGGTTCTAAACCTGGTCCTGTTGGAGCTCTAAACCCAGTCCTGTTGGAGCTCTAAACCTGGTCCTGTTAGGGTTCTAAACCTGGTCCTGTTGGAGCTCTAAACCTGGTCCTGTTGGAGCTCTAAACCTGGTCCTGTTGGAGCTCTAAACCTGGTCCTGTTGGAGCTCTAAACC
>NC_051433.1:333047-338471 GCF_001649575.2 Kryptolebias marmoratus
GAGCTCTAAACCCGGTCCTGTTGGAGCTCTAAACCTGGTCCTGTTGGAGCTCTAAACCTGGTCCTGTTGGAGCTTTAAACCTGGTCCTGTTGGAGCTCTAAACCCGGTCCTGTTAGGAGCTCTAAACCTTGTCCTGTTGGAGCTCTAAACCCGGTCCTGATGGAGCTCTAAACCTGGTCCTGTTAGGAGTTCTACAGCTCAAAGTTTAAGCGGGTCACAGCTGAGGTTTTGAGATGATTTCTTCTGTTTTTGTGTCTTTTCTCAGATTTTGTTGGGTTTTTATCCTAATATTGGTCCCAGTTGTGCTGTGAGATTCAGATTGTTTCCCTTCTGGGATTAAACGTATTTGATGCTTTCTGCTGTTGATGAAAATCTTTGATCTTTTGTAGAAAACAGAGGAAATTCACCCCTCAGGTCAAAGGTCAGAGATGGGGACTTAAGTCCAGTTCACAGGAGAGAAAGATTCGGTTCTGATGTCCATGACGGTGTTTGGTTTGGTTCTGAGAATGAAAGTGTGTGTGTGGGTTATCTGCAGATTAAAGAGTAATTCAGCTCATATTGATTTCAGATGGTTCAGGTTATCAGCTCCCAGACCCGCAGAACTCAGACTGAAGCTACAACACCAGGCTGCAGACAAACCTACGGACCTGAAGGCGTTTCGAAACTAAATTATATGCTGTGTTTGTTAAAAATATTCTGATCCATCAGCATCTGGAGACAAACATCTGTCTGAGCTGAGAGTAATTAATCCTATCTGACTTCCTGCTGCACCTGCTGAGGTTCATTTCATGAAAGAAAAACCAAAACTAAAGAAGCAGCTGTTTGTTTCTGTAGGAAGAAACGTTCTGGCTAATTATTGATCAAATTGTTTTTCCCTTTTTCAGTGTCGATGTGTGGACGTGTGGACATGAGGACATGTGGACAGGCTGACATGTGGACGTGTGGACATGAGGACATGTGGACACCTTGACGGTCAAAGTAAGAGTGGGTTTGTTCAGTTTCAGGAGGAGATCTCAGTTCTCGGTCCTCCTCAGCCTGAAAGTGAAAACTTTGACCCGTTTAAAAGCAGCAAAGTAAAACCTGAGCAGAAGCCCGACCCGGTTCTGTCTGATTCAGCAGGACGGAGAGGAGAAATGCTGTGAGACGTTTGCGTCTCCTGACTCAGAGATCTGACTGAACGTCTCCAACCGTCGGAGGACATGTTGGCAGCTCTCAGCAGGAGGTCCGGTGGGGCCTTGCAGGTATTTACAGAACCAAGCAGCTGCAGCTGCTGTTTGATTTGTGGAATTTCTCACAAGCAGCAGCAGAAAAGACGAATGAGAGACGTCCCAAAAACAACCTGAGACCGGGACCGAGCATTCCTCCAAGGACTCTTTGTCTTTCTGTTCAAAAAGAAAATCTTGAAAGCAACATTATGTGCAATCAGCACTCAGAGTACATGTTGGAGATGACTCTCAGCTACTACCACACCAAACTAAGCTCAGTACCTGTAAACACGACTGAGTGGTAGCTACGCTTATAGTAGCTAAAGTCGATCGGATGTGACGGCCATCTTTAATCAGCTGTAGATGGACAGGAGAGATTATATTCTGTGAAGTCTGTGGACTGGTTCATGAGACATTCTGTAACCAGGGGAGGGGAGTAACTAGTTACATATAAGTATTCTGTAACTGAGTACAAAATGAATTTATAATTTCTGTCACATTTCTCTGTCCTTCAGTGTTTTGTGTTGTGTTGTGTTGTGGGGACTGTCATCATGTTGTCATTATTAATCTGGGATTTTGTGTGTTAATGAGTGCGTCTGTAAGGTTGTTTAAAGACGGTTAACTGACCTCACAGCAGCTGAATGTAATTAGATCTTTTACTTTGGTAAAGTAACTGAAATACTTTTTAAATGGAGTAACCTGTAACTGTAACTTATTAAATTTTTAAAGTAACCTTAGACCAAAACACACAGACAGTTAGGTTTTTCTTTTAGTATCAGTTTGTAATTGTATTTATTTTCTTTGTACAGATTCTGCAGATTTAATCTCATCTGTCAGAGTAAGACTGGATGTGACTCGTTAGAGTCAGATCAGCCCCAGCGGTTTGTTGTTGTGTTTATAGGCTTCATATAACGAGCTAAAAGCAGCAGCTGGAGCTGAGGTTTAAAAGTGTAGAGCAAACTTCTGGTTTTGGTCCATTTTTTAACTTAAGAACATGTTTTCACTCCCAGCAGTAGGACAGAAACATGCAGTTTTTATTGGTTCTATTTCACACTCCGACACAAACTAAAACATCCTTATTAAAAGTAATCCCTACGCCCCCCACCCCCCCAGCTTTGGGTTGGTTCAGTCCAACTTCAGCTGCAGAAATTAAAGGATTGAAATGGTTTACTGGAAGTTTTAAAACTGTTCTGACTATGACTCAGACAGAACACAGGAAGAACATTAAGATCCCGCTGTTTAAGATACCCACATGTCTATAAATCCCTTTATTCTGACTTTATTTTACTTCAACCCAGAGCTCTTTATAACTGATCATTTCTGAGCTACAGCTGGACTAAATATGACCTCAAAGTAAAAGTTCTGTAAACGTCTACATTTAGTTTTATATTTAAATAAATCTGTTAGAAATGAATAAAACCTTGATGGAAGTCGAACCCGTGAGAGGACGTGCGCAGACAGACCACCATGTTGGGCAGATTTAAGGGAGGAAAACAAACAAGTCTTTGAATTTAATGCATCATATTTTCTGCTGTTTAAACCCAGAAGCTGTCAGCTTCAGGTGGACAGAAACCATCCCCCTGGACCCCCTCCAGCCTCTGAGGGTCTCTGTGTGCCGAACACTGATGCGTTTGCTGCAGCTGCTTTAAAACACCCCAGACTTTCAGAATAAAACCGACAGTGAAGGAATCCTGCCGCAGCCAACAGGACGGATTCTGCTCAGGAACACGTTTCCGTCTCAGACCACAGATGAAACATGTCAACGTGTAAAGACGTATGTGGACTGTAAACTTTAAAGCGTTAGAGTATAAAGTATGCATTAGTCTGAGCTCCTCAGAGAGAGCAGACGGAGCTACGGGAACAGCCGTCTCTGCAGCGTCGCCATGGCAACAGGAGCGCCGATACCAGCAGCTGGTGTTGGAGAGCGACTGGTCACAGTTGGTGTTTGTTCTTCATTAATCTGATGATTGTTTGCTCGGGGAAAAATAACCTCTTATTCATAAAAAAAAGTGTTTGTTAAATGTGGGCAAAGTTAAACAAATTTGTTCAAAGTGACAAAAATATTAAAAAAAACTACAAAAACACTCAGACTGTCAGCAAACAAAGGCAAACACGAGCAGAGAAAGATCCAAACCTTCGTATGGAAGGAGTTTGGTTTGAGTCCGAGCTGAAGAGCTGCAGCAGCAGAGAGGACAGAGGACACGAGGAGACACAAAAGTGTCCCAGTGTTTAAAGAGAAAAGGACGAGGTTTGTCCAGCAGGAGCAGAACAGCTGCTGTAAGACATCATCTGCGTCTCTGAAACCTCATTAAACAGATTCAACAGCACAAAGAAGCCCAGATAGCAGATCCTGCAGGCCATCATCTCACCTGCTTCTCTGGAGAGCTGCATGAAGGCGTCCACCCCCTTCTCCCCGTAGCTGCCCTCTGAAGCCACCGTGGACACGTAGTTCCAGCCCAGGGTCTTCACGATGTCCACCATGGCCTGGGCCTGGAAGCTGTCCGGAGGGACGACCCTGGAGAAGAAGTCGTACCGGCGGTCGTCGCTCAGCTCCGGAGCCGTGGACGCGTAACTGATCTGAGGGATCTGGGAGGAAGAGGAGGAGAAGAAGGAGACATCATGAACCTACTGAGATCAAAGAAAAGAGATTAAAACCTTCTGAACTCTGACTGGGACACTTGGTTTGAGGACAAAGAAGACCTGGACTCTGACAAACCTTCCTGTCAGCCTTCCATCAGGACCTGAACTCATCCAGAGGTCCACAGACCTCCTTTTCCCTGTTCTGATAGTAAATCTGTCACCAGAGGTCCACAGACCTCCTTTTCCCTGTTCTGTTAGTAAATCTGTCACCAGAGGTCCACAGACCTCCCTTTTCCCTGTTCTGTTAGTAAATCTGTCATCAGAGCTCCACAGACCTCCTTTTCCCTGTTCTGATAATAAATCTGTCACCTTTGATTTTCTGTCTCCAGGTCCGGTGAAGTCCTGGAGCCTTTTGGACTGAAGAGTCTCCGCTCAGACTGGACCGAACAAACGTCCTAAAGTTAATCTGGACTCAGGTTTGACTTCATTCTGACTCGTTTTTACAGTAAACTCAACTCTGAGTTCAGTAATCAGAACCTCAGCTGTTTTTTCTGAGCTCTTTGACATTTTTAAAAGGTGAATGTTGGTATTTTCAGCTGATCTAAAATGAGTTTGTTGAAGTTAATTAGAGCTAATACGTAAGTTGGAAATATTGGGAAATGGGTTTGACCCGGCTGAGAGTGAAGCTGGTCACAGTAATTACACGAGACCTGAGAGAGGTCCGGGGGATTAGTCCATCTCCTTCCATAAAGGTCCTCCCTAAAGGCTGGCAGAATGAACTCCATCCATCAGAAAAATCTCAGAGAAACCCTTAAAGTTGTAAATTTCTCCAGCAGAAATCCCCTCAATTAGCCTCTGATCTCTGCAGAGCCACTCTCACGCCAGATAAAAACAAATTAATTCTTAAAGAAACCAGAGTTTTATAATAAATCATTTCACACAAACAGCAGCTTCTCTTCATTCATTCATTCATTCATTCATTCATTCATTCATTCATCCATTCATTCATTCATCCATCCATCCATCCATCCATCCATCCATCCATCCATCCATCCATCCATCCATTCATTCATTCATTCATTCATTCATTCATTCATTCATTCACTCATTCATTCATTCATTCATTCATTCTTCTTCTGTTTGTGTCAAACCAACAAAAAATCCATCAATTCTGCGTCTCCATCAGGACCGCTGAGCTCTGAGTGTTGGGAGATCATTAAACGGCCAGGAGACACGAGGGGACAGGAGGAGACACGAGGGGACAGGACGAGACGCAAGGAGACAGGAGGAGACACGAGGGGACGTAAGGAGACACGAGGAGACATGAGAGGACCATAAAGCGACACTGAACAAGCGCTGAGAAGACAACCAGAGAGTGAATATAAAGGCTGGGCTGACGGGGAACAGGTGAGTGAAGACACAGACAGGTGAGTGAGGACAGACAGACAGGTGAGTGAGGACACAGACAGGTGAGTGAGAACACAGACAGGTGAATGAAGACACAGACAGGTGAGTGAGGACAGACAGACAGGTGAGTGAGGACACAGACAGGTGAGTGAAGACACAGACAGGTGAGTGAGGACAGACAGACAGGTGAGTGAGGACACAGACAGGTGAGTGAGGACAGACAGACAGGTGA
>NC_051433.1:338603-339864 GCF_001649575.2 Kryptolebias marmoratus
ATAAATCCTTTGTTTTTATTGGTCTTCAGTAATATTCTAATTTTCTGATATGATGAATTTGAGATTTTCATTTGTTGTCATTTGTAATCATCAAAATTAAACGAAATAAACATTTGAAATATATGAGTTTGTATGTAATGTATGAATATAATATTCAAGTTTCAGTTTTTAAATGGAATTACTTAAATCAATCTACTTTTTCATGATATTCTAATTTTATGACCAGCACCTGTATATTACCCAGCATGCTTTTCTTCCTCCTATGTTTCCACCATGGCCGTCGTCTGTAATCGAAGTGGTTTCTTTGTTTCTGTGGGTCCAGTATGACGATCCATCACAGCTCCTGGTCTGTCAGACAGAACCTTATCCTGGTCCTGCTTGGGTCCAACAGCAGTAAAACCAGCTTCCGTCTGACTGACAGTTCTTGGTTTAGGTCCTGAAATTACAAACTGAAGGAGAAACTCTCAGCCTGAGAGAAGGGACCAGATGATGAAGAGTGTTTAAAAAGCAGCTCCTCCTCTTCGCTCCAACACTTCCTCCTCGACAGGAAGAGCTCTGCTCCCAGATTTCAGTCAGATCATTAATAATTCACACGTAGGTCTGGTTGTTGTGACACGGCAGAAGGTTTCACGCTGACAGATAGGCTGATGAGTGACAGATGAAGCTAAAAATAAATCTGCTCACAAGCTGCTTCACAATTAAAGGAGGATTCCGCTTATTTCAGTCTGTCTACATCATGTTTATAGCTTTAAAATCTTTAAATCCACCTTTTTAAACTGCTGGTTTCAATCTGAAGAAAGGAAAAACTGAAATTATTGTTCAAGTTTCCTTTAAAACGCAGAACAACCTGAGTTTGATCCTGTCTGAGGCTACGTCCACGTCCCTGGATGTTAGAAAGAAGAAAAGAAATTATCTGTCATACATGGACTGGTCTGGTCTGGACTGGTCTGGACTGGTCTGGTTTTATCTGGTCTGGTCTGGCCTGGTCTGGTCTGGTTTTATCTGGTCTGGACTGGTCTGGTTTTATCTGGTCTGGTCTGGCCTGGTCTGGTCTGGTTTTATCTGGTCTGGACTGGTCTGGTCTGGTTTAATATGGTCTGGTCTGACCTGGTCTGGACTGGTCTGGTCTGGTCTGGTCTGGTCTGGACTGGTCTGACCTGGTCTGGTTTAATCTGGTCTGGGCTGGTCTGATCTGGTCCGGTCTGGTCTGGACTGGTCTGGTTTGATCTGGTCTGGTCTGGTTTGATCTGGCCTGGCCTGG
>NC_051433.1:341159-343592 GCF_001649575.2 Kryptolebias marmoratus
AGTGAGGACACAGACAGGTGAGTGAGGACACAGACAGGTGACTGAGGACACAGACAGGTGAGTGAGGACAGACAGACAGGTGAGTGAGGACACAGACAGGTGAGTGAGGACACAGACAGGTGGAGATGGGAGGGACAGCCTGATTGGAAACATTTCATAAAGAAGCAGCAGGATTAACACAAAGAAAAGGCTCAGATCCTGACTTCCTGTCGGCTGCTGCTTCTGATTTATTTTATATTTCTTTATCTTTTAATCCATCATTTAATCGGAGCTTGCTTATAAAATGTTCTTCCTTTGAGTGTCTGTAATGTTAAACATGTAATTGTTCTTTAGCTCTCTGCCTGGATTTTTACAGAATTTTACCTCCGAAGGTTTAACTCTGAGTCCAACAAGTGCTTCTTATTTCCACAACTTTCCTCCATCCAGACTTCAGTCTTTCTGTCTCCTTCACCCAGCGTCTCTCTGCTGGAGGACTGATGGGGTCCTCTCAGAGGTCAAAGTTCACCATTGACTTCCATTGGATGGAGGAAGAGGTTTGAAGCTGGAGTTTCAAAATAAAGCTCATGGAGTCTGGCTCTGTCTCAGCTTAGATTATTACAGAGGAAGTCCTGAGTTCCTGTCGGGTTTCAGAGAAAAAGTTTAATTCTTTTTTTTTTTATTTAAAAAAAAAAAATAATACTGTAAAATATTTTCTAATTAGTTTATAAATATTACCACTTTGGTCATTTTATCATCATAATGTTACTTTTTACATTTGATTATTTTCATTTCCTGCCTGTATTCCTTTTCTTTTCAGATTTAAATCCCTGTTTTCAGTTTGTAACATTCCTCAGCAAACATCTCTTTACATTTTGACACAAAGATGAGAATAAAACACGGAAGAGTCACATGACTGGAGTTGGTGCAGAGCTGATTATATGAGGAGGATTTTTGATCCTTTTTACACTTTAGAACTTTTCCATATGTTTACACGTCCTCTGGATGCAGCTGGTTATTCCAGCAGACACTCAGAGATTTCATTAGGAGGACCAGAACCCTTCAGGTCCGAGGCCCGGATGTCACGGCTCTCGAACACGCACAAGCAGCTGCTGGCAGATGTTCTGATAAACCAGCTGAAGAACCCTCTCTGGTGTTGAAGAGACCCAGACGTGCTGCTGAAAGTCACGGCTGCCTCCTCAGAACCAGCTGTCTGTTAGGAACACGGCACCGAGTGGTTCTGATGGTAATGAATCCTCCTGTCTCAGATCAGAGGTTCTGATTCTGTGCAAATCGAACTTTAAATCCCTGCAGGCTGCGGTGATCCGGTCCTGAACCTGTGCTCAGGTGTTCCTCCTGGTTCTGAAGGAGAAGCCTGAATTCTGGCTGAGGACCAAACCTCCGGCTCCGTCCTCTGATTGATGAGACCCATAAACGTCTCCGTCACGCTGCTGGTGTCCCTCTGTCTTCCAGCAGACACACAAAGGTCGACACCAGACAGGTCCAATAAAACACAAGCTGAGCTCCAACAGCTACACGGGCCGGAGAACGGACAGGAAGGTCAGGAGGAGAAGGGACCAGAAGAGTCAGGAGGAGGACCTGAGGGATGCACCGCAGGGGTCTGCAACCTGTGGCTCTGGGGCCACATGTGGCTCTCTGGTCCGTCTGCAGTGGCCCTCTGATCGCTGCAACAATAACAGATAGTTTCAGGAGTTTTCTTGTGCAGGTTTATGATGTAACTAACACATCTGTGACAGAAAGATACTGATAATACAAGAAGTACTGATCAGTGTGTCTGTTAGCTCATTACCCACTTAATTACTCCAACTTCCTCTAATTCATCTCTCTAATCAGAAAAATCAACATTTTTACCACGTTTGAATCATTTTCTAAATCATTGTATTTGTCCTTCTTTATAAATTTGGCCTTTTTTTTGTCTTAACATGTAAGCATGTGAACAATCTATAACAGAATGTAACAAACTGTAGTTCTGTATGAGTTGAGCTTTTTAAGGAAAAGGCTGAAACGGCTCTTTAAAAGGCAAAGGTTTCAGATTCCTGATCTGATAAAATATCTGAAGAGGCCAAAAACATCAAAAACTCCTTCAGATCCTTTCAGGATCTACTCAAACCCATCTGGGTTTTATCAGCATCTAAAATGATTCTGGATCAGAACCAGGACCAAGAGTTGACAACAGTTCCGGTTCAGGGCTCTAGAACTGGACCAGGACTGCAGAAGAGTTCAGGATGTTTCAGTAGAACCCTGGATGGTTCTGTAGAACCCAGCAGAACCCTGTGTGGTTCTGTAGAACCCAGCAGAACCCTGTGTGGGATGAATGTGAAACACTAACTGAGTCCTAATGACAATTAATTACTCTGACCTGTTCGCTATAAGAGCTGCAATCACTGATTTCATTACAATCACTGCTGTGTGTGTGTGTGTGTGTGTGTGTGTGTG
>NC_051433.1:343626-346589 GCF_001649575.2 Kryptolebias marmoratus
GTGTGTGTCATTGTGTTTGTACATTTCTATTATTTTATTTATGAAATATTGGCTCAGCTTTCAGTGACTCTGATTCACTAATAAAATGAGTCTGACTCATTTTCATCTTCCTCATCTGTCTCATCTTCCTCATCTGTCTCATCTTCCTCATCTGTCTCATCTTCCTCATCTGGCTCATCTTCCTCATCTGGCTCATCTTCCTCATCTGGCTCAATCTCATTCTTTCAGCTGGCCTCTTCATCAGTGAGGATGAAATGAGCTCAGCGTGTTCAGCAGGCTAATGATGTTGAAGTATAAACACATGAACCCACGGCAGCTACTGAACTGACTGCAGCTAAAGGAGACAACAACAACAACAACAACAACAACTCAGAAAACAAAAATAAATTAGACAACAGGAGGAAGAGAAAGCCAAAGAACACAAGAAAACAACAAAAAGATGAAACTGAAACATTTCTGCAGACCTGATGAAGCGAGCCAAAACTCCAAATGTTAGTTTGAAACTTCCTCCTGCAAGAATTTAGGATATGACAGAGACAGACTCTTATTTTGAAGATCACAAGCTTTATTTTGAAGCCTCAGTTCATACATCAAAATGTAGAGATCTTTTAGATTATTTCAAAGTTATGCTGGAATTTTCCGCTGCAGCCTTCAACCTTTCTGTGTCTTTGTTGCATGGAGCTGAAACTGATCTGAGCGCAGCTCACTCTGCAGTTAGTTTAAGGTTTAACTGATTATTTTTCATAAATGCAACAGCATCATTTCTGTCAGTCTGTAGATGATGCCAGGAATTAGTCTGATCCTTCCTGACTGATTATCTGCTTAGTTTCTGTTTGAATTCAAAACATCTGGGAAAAGTTGAGCCTTTCTGGTTGTCTTTGTTCAGGACAGAAACAGTTTTTAGTTTTCTGTGAAGATAATTATTGTTCCAACAGCTGAGTTTGACATCCCCTTTACCTGCCAAACCCCAACACTCGACTCTGTCCTCCTGCCCAGAAACCATTTAGCAATCATCGTCATCATGAGAGCGGCAGCTCATCCATTCATGGTGTCTGAAGCCTCTCACAGGTCTGGAATGATCGGGAGTAGAGACTCGGTGCTAAAAGCTGCAGTCAAGCACTCGGCTCCAGCCTCTCAGTATCGCTCTCTCTGCAGCCACCGGCTCTCTGGGGCCTGGGTGAATGGCGTTCAGCTCGGCGCCGGGCGTGTTTCACACAGATAGTTTCTCCTCACAACAAAGAGCGTGTCCTCGGCGGTTTGCAGGCCAGTTTAAGCTGCTCCCTGCAGAACGTGTGCAGGAAGAATTACTCACTAAAGTCTGCTTTCACACAGAAGACATGGTTCTGGTTTAATCAGGAAGATTTTCTCTTTAACCTACGGTTTCCATCTTTGATAAAACAGCAGCAGAACCTCTCAGCACCGAGGCAGAACCCGGTTAATTACTGCTCATTCTGACCATATGTGCCGTAATCAGAGGCGCTCAGATCGCAGCCACTGTAAACTGTGATTTACAGACTCATAAACGCGGATTCTCCTGAGGCTGACCCAGAGCTCATCAAATTTACAGCGTCTAATGAAAGGATGATCGCTGCAGCCGGGTCCAACATGGTGGCCGACCCAAAGGAGCAACAAATGAGCTCAAACACCAAACAACAAAGGAGAGGAAACAAAATGGTGGAAGGACCCAGGAAAAACAGACAGGAGGAGAGAAGCTGCGTCAGAGCAGAAGAACGTGTCCTCACAGGGTCTAAAGATATCAGCCTTTAACCAGAACTCAGACCAAATGCAGACGATTTAAGAGGCTGCGTGTGGAACGTCCTGATATATGAAAGCTTCAAAGTGAACTAAAATGTTCTTTTCACAATAAAAGCTTAGTGACGACGATGAGGGAAACGATGCAGAACAGACCAACGCTCCGGCTTCAGCTGTGGTCAGTTCTACCTGCCTGCTTCTCTTCTGTCTTATTGACTTTGGAACAAAACCAAACAGAGAAACAGAGAATAGGTAGAACCTGCATCCCCATCAGGAACAGTCAGCTCTGACTGCTGGGAGCAGAACATCAAACCACAGAGAACTTCACTAAAACGTTTGGAGCTCTAAACCCGGTCCTGTTGGAGCTCTAAACCTGGTCCTGTTGGAGCTCTAAACCTGGTCCTGTTGGAGCTCTAAACCTGGTCCTGTTGGAGCTCTAAACCCGGTCCTGTTAGAGCTCTAAACCCGGTCCTGTTGGAGCTCTAAACCCGGTCCTGTTAGGAGCTCTAAACTCATCAGTTCCTGTTGGGTTTTAGAGAAGAAAGTTGATGGACGTTGGACACGTCAACATTTTTGCAGAAAGTTCCTTGTTTTTCAAAGAACTGTTCTTCAGAAGTTCTGAGCTCAGGAGGACATTCTTTAACAGAACCAGACCTGGACCTGTCAAAGGTTTGGTTTTAAAGAACAGGTCTGAAGGAACTCTCCTCTGACTTTGACCCAGCATTGATCTCTGGAACCATCTTTAACCCTCCCTTTTATTTTACAACAGAAATATTTGTTGGTTTTGTTGCTTCTGACTCCGAACTCTGACAGTGGAGCATGAATCGGACCTGGGTTTGTGTCAAGGCTCATGAAAAGCAGAAAGGATCCATCAGAACCGATGCAGGACCTTCTGAGCGCTGCCAGCCGGACTCGTCTGTGGATAGAACCGTCTGTGAGGTGAATCCAGACGCTTCTTTGAGCTCATCTCAGTGATAGAGGGATGAAGCTGAGGAGGAGGAGGAAGGATGCTAAAACAGGAGCCTGGTGGGTGGATGTGTGAGCTGGGAGGACTTCCTGATCCAAAGGCTGTTCTGGCTCGTCAGGAGGACCAGTCCTGGCTGCTGCTATTTAATTAATGCGATTTAAAGAAAACTGGATTTAAAGAAAACTGGATTTAAAGACCACCCCCCCCCCACACACACACACACACACACACACACACACACACA
>NC_051433.1:346723-347065 GCF_001649575.2 Kryptolebias marmoratus
CACACACACACACACACACACACACACACACACATCCACGTACACACACACTCACACACACATCCACGTACACACACACACGCACACACACACACACACACAGGAACAGTTCAGTTCTGTGAAACAAAAAATCTTACATCCGTCCAGTTTCTTTACCCGCTTCTTTTTTCTGGGTTGCAGGGAGCTGGTGGTGGGAGACACCTGGACAGGTCTCCAGTCCATCACAGGGACATGTGGACAGGTCTAGTTCATTGCATGGACACCTGGATAGGTCTCCAGTCCATCGAAACTCACGGGGAGATCATGTAAAGAAAGTCTGGGAGGAGAACCTGCGGCCTTCTT
>NC_051433.1:347165-348605 GCF_001649575.2 Kryptolebias marmoratus
TGTAGCAGAGCGAGGAGGACTTCCTGCCGGAGCGTCCTGTGATCCTGCTGCCTGCAGCTCTGACCGTTCATCAGAATTCTGCAGCCGAGCCCGGATGAAGGGAGCAGGTGGAACCTCAGTGTTAATCACACGCTGCGTGTTTCTGCAGCAGCTTTGCAGAATAACAAGCAGAACACCACCTGCATTTATTAAACAATCAGTCAGGGGCTGGAGTGGGCCGCTGGCTCATTTGTGATGGGCCTCGACTTGACAAGGATACCAGGATGTTCTAATGAGCTGGGTCTCAGGGTGCAAATAGATTTCCATAATTAGATTCTGAAGTTCTGCACTTGTTTAAGCAGCTCCTCTGCTTTTACTTCACAGCCTGGTAAACTGTTAAACATCATGAAGAACCTGAAGTCTGATAAAACCCTGACAGGTCCTTTTTCTCCTCCACCAAATGTTTCTGTTCAGCAGCTTCCTGAAAACCTTTGAAGGGTCAGTAAAACAAGACGAGAAGCAGAAAGTTTCTGTCTGAACCAAAGAGTCATCTGTCACAGTCTGGATCCTAAAACTGCAGAACTTACTCCAAGAATCAATCAATCAATCCAGATCTTCACTCCTAACCTGGATGCCAACAGTCTGGATCTGTCAGGAACACTGATTCAGGAACACTGACAGATCCAGAGAACAACCAGGTTTATCACTCCTGCAAACACCTCAGAAAAGAAACATCACACCAACCCAACATCACTTCCTCCACAGAACCCGGACCAGCACAGAACTGAACCGGGACCATCACAGAACAGATCCCAGACCAGCACAGAACCTTTGCTCCAGAATAAACAGAGTTTAGTTTAGTTTATTCTCAGGAATAAGCGAATGTTTAAGCGGAGGGCGGCAGCGAGAGGGAAGTGGCGGATGGATGTAGTTTGAATCAAGCAGCACAGCTGCAGCTCCATTTACTGAAAACCACCATCATGAACTTCTATCAGCACAGAACTCCTGCTCAGGTGGAGACGTGTTGCTGTCAGTGCCTGTTTCCCACAATGCACTCTGCTGCAGACTCAGAGAAGCAAACACTCAGCTGCTACTAAAAGCAGATTTAAAACAGAGTTTTCTCTGCAGGTAAGCAGCTGCTGAACGTCTAACAAACACGTTTCATGTTTCTGTCACAGCTTGAAACATTTTATGGTTAAATCTGGAGAAAGTCACAGTTAGGACAAGTTTCAACAAATATTGGAATACAAGAGAATAGTCTTTATTGTCATTCTACCAGAATTACTGAGACCTGAAGGAACCGGATCGGTCTCACAGCCGGAGCACAGGCTCACGGGGACCTGAAGGAACCGGATCGGTCTCACAGCCGGAGCACAGGCTCACGGGGACCTGAAGGAACCGGATCGGTCTCAGAGCCGGAGCACAGGCTCACGGGGACCTGAAGGAACCGGATCGGTCTCA
>NC_051433.1:351192-355385 GCF_001649575.2 Kryptolebias marmoratus
CAAAGGCTCACGGGGACCTGAAGGAACCGGATCGGTCTCACAGCCGGAGCACAGGCTCACGGGGACCTGAAGGAACCGGATCGGTCTTACAGCTGGATCAGTCTCAAGGAAAGAACTCAACCTGACAGATACTCTAAGCTGAATGTTGACACTGTGCATCAATGAGAGAAGCTGAAGGAGGCCACTCTGATCCTGGATCAGTGTTTTATCATGCTGTTTGTGTGTGTGTGTGTGTGTGAGAGAGAGAGGGAGAGAGAGAGAGAGTCCGTGGCCAACAAAAAGCTGGCAGAGCTCACAAACATGCATTTGATCTCAGCAGCCGACAAGCAATAAATTTTATATCAGGCTGAAAATGGAAATCCTGTTGGGCTTTGGTAGCAGCTGATCTGAATACTGAGGAGGAGGAGGAGGAGGAGGAAGATGGAGAAATGAGTGAACAGCACAAAGACAGAAGAGGAGGAGATCTGAACTGCAAACAACAAGCTGTGAAGCAAATTATTAATGTTTATAAAATGTTTGAGACTCAGACAATGAAAGTAAGAGCTCAACTTCTCAGTTCAGACAGAAACACTGCGACACTCAGGTCAGAGACTATAAATAACTATCATCAGATCCAACCGTCCACGGATCCAACCGTCCACGGATCCAACCGTCCATCACCAGCAGAGAAAGAGTTAAAATTCAAACTAAATCAGTTTAATTTTAGTTTTTTCAGCTTTAAGGTTGGTGGATGTGTTTGAGACAAATCAGAAGGTTTTAATGATCCACAGTCAGGTCAGAGTCCTTCTGAGCAGAAACACTTACTGATCCAACTGGACTCCAGGGTCCCAGAACCCCAGGGCCCCAGGACTCCAGGACTCCAGGACTCCAGGACCCCAGAATCCCAGGGTCCCAGAACCCCAGGGCCCCAGGACTCCATGACTCTAGGGTCCCAGAGCCCCAGGACTCCAGGACTTCATGGTGGTCCAGGAGCTACAGTGTTAACAAAAACCAGAGAAGCTAAGCTGTTGTTTAAAGAAAACATCGAGCAGCATGTTGGGACTCAGTCTGGGACTCAGCCTGGGACTCAGCCTGGGACTCGGTCTGGGACTCAGTCTGGGACTCAGCCTGGGACTCAGCCTGGGACTCAGTCTGGGACTCAGTCTGGGACTCAGTCTGGGACTCGGCCTGGGACTCAGCCTGGGACTCAGTCTGGGACTCAGCCTGGGACTCAGTCTGGGACTCAACCTGGGACTCGGTCTGGGACTCACGGAGCGGTCAGCAGGGGGCGCTGCTGAGTCTAAAACACAGAAACTGAATGAATCCAGCTTTTATTTTATTACCTAACACAACCTGATGCTCTGTTTTAAAATGATTTATAAAACTGAAGGTTTTCTGTAAAATATGAAATATTATTTTAAATTTTAAATCTAAACTTTTTCTGTACATCAAAGATATAAAACCTGATTTAAAACATAAAGACTTTATTAAGTCATTCACTAAAACTACTCATAACTGCTGCTAATTAAACATATTTTGGATGATTAAATATTTTGTTTATATATTTATTATATTAATACACAGCCTCATTAAATGTTCTGTCTGCAAACATTTTAATTTAATTTTATAAAACGAGGTAAAAGCTACTTCATCTGATTAATTCATTAATCACTTCCTGAAAAGACAATCTGCTTCATGCGAACAAATCTGGAAATGTTTAAGTTTTCAGACCATCAGGAAGTTTTTTTATGCCTTTAAATAAAACAGCAGATTTGTATAAATTTGAGGCTCTTTGATGTAAACTCTCCCAGGAGGGGAGAAGGAAGGAATCGTTCCTGAAGGAATCATTTCAGCAGAAGAGCTGACATGAAGATTTTAGATTTAGTGGGAATGTTATATATATCAGGAGATCTCCAAGCCCACTCTGCTGGGGGCCTCTGTGGGGTTCTGGTCTGGATCCACAGACCAGAACCACATCCTCTTGTCTGGTGGGAAAAACTGATGTTAGAATTTACTGTGAGCTGATAATCTGAATAGAATCTTACTTCTAACACTGAGAGCAGCCAACAACCAAGCTCCACCTTATTGCTCCATATTTTCCTAACAGAGCTCTCCGCTCTCAGACTGCAGGTTTCCTTGTGGTTCCTGGAGGTTCTAAAAGTAGAACAGGAGGCAGAGCGTTCAGTTCTCTGTTTCTGTCCCTGACACCCTGTCTCCTGTTTGATCAATCCTATAGTTAGTGTTGGGTTTCCTGAGCTCTTCCTTAGTTCTGCTGCTGGAGGACAAACTGTCCTCACTCTGCTGCTGTCTTTACTCGCTCTGGTTCTGGTTCTGGTTCTGCTGAAGGTTCAAAGGGAGTTTTTCCTTCCCACTGTCGCCCCCGCGCTGCTCAGGATGGCAGATTGATGCAATCTGCTGACAGATAAGTTCTAATTGGAGTTCTGAAATGTTCTGGATGGGAATGTTCTGTGTTTAATTGACTTGGATTTATGATTTGGACTTGCTCCTTCTTTGTGTAGTTCCCTGAGATGACTTCAGTTGTGAATTGGTGCTGTATAAATAAACTGAACTGAATTCATTTAGTGAGTCAGTGTGCGATGCGTTCACTGACTTGTTTGTATTTTGTGAGTCAGAAACCTAAACAGACGAGCTGTCAGGCTGTTATTTAAGTCAGATTATCTCCTGGCAGCAGTGTTTTTTTTAATCACTTCTCCTCCTTTCTGCTCCTGATGCAGCGATTCTCAGCTGCCAGATGGAGCTGCAGAATATTTCATCACTATTAATTTCTGATAAACAGCAAACAAACAAGGACTTCGACGGGTGCCGGCTGTTCTGTTTCATCCTTTGTCATTTCTGTGTTTCTCAGGACGAGGGATCGGGACGGTGACGGGCTGTAAATGGGTTCTTTTAATAAGAAACATCAGTTTTCCTTTAACTGAACTCAGGAACCAAACAGCTGTTTTCCTGCAGCTCGACACGTTTCAGAGTCAACGTCTGATTATTGTGTCAACACTTTAAACATGTTACTGAAGCTTTACTCAGGAAATGTGTCATTGGAAACATGAAGCCTGAGTCATGCTGATCAAACCTGTCGGTTCTGATCCAGAACCAGGTTAACGGAGCACAGCAGCTTCTAGATTACCCAGCATGCTTTTCTTCCTCCTCAGTTTCCATCATGGCCGCCCCATAGATCCTTCCTGTCGTCTCTAATCAGAGGAGGATTCAGTCAGAGGGTCGGAGGATTCAGAGGAACAGGAAGAGGACTGGACCTGGAGTTTCACAATAAAGCTCATAGAGACTTGTCAAAATAAGAGTCTGGCTCTGTCACAGATTAGATCATTACAGATTCCTGTTGGACTTCAGAGAAAAAAGATGATGGATGCTGAAGTTCAGACAGGAACTGCTTTAACCTTTATTTTTTAAAGAAATTCCTGTTTCTTTGAAACACAAATCAGAAGAATTAAAACACGAAACTTCAGAATGATTAGAAGAGCATTTTGCTCATGAATCCGACCCAGTAAAGACCTGAACTGAATCACAAAGACCTGGTCCTGAACCAGAACTGGATCCAGCTCAGGTGTCAGTTCTGTGCGTTCTGATGGTTCGGTTGTAAGAGCAGAGCAGAGTCTGATCCGTTCACAGTGATTTTAAATGATGCTCATTATCAGATGCAGACTTGCATAAATCAGGTCGACTCGGCTCTTTCACTGCTGTGGGAACCAGGAGCGCTGGCCTCATTCTCCTGTTAAATTACCCACACTGCTCTGCATCGAGCTGGATGTCATTAACTCCTTCTCTCCACTCCTCCAGGATAAATTCTGCTGCTGTGCGTTTCCTAATCATCAAAACAAGAAGCTTTTCACCACGAGCTTCTGGTAAACAGAGCGAGAGAGAAAGAGATGGGAAATTACTGAGCAGAATACAAAAACATCGTGTTCTGCTGCATTCTGCACAAAGAGCTGCAATCTGTGACACAATCGAACCATTTTCAGACAGAAGATCCACGTATTCATCCTGCAGCACTTTACTCTCAGCCATGAGAACATTTTCAGACGTTTAAGGCAGAGTGTTCTTAACTGCAGCGAAAATCACCACAATCAGAAGAACGAAAACACAATCTGAGAAACGAGTGGGCCGAAATCTGTCTGTTGAACCACAACCACACCTGCAGCCTCAAACATCAGGGATCTGTTGGTCTCCTCCCAAACATCAGG
>NC_051433.1:355485-357520 GCF_001649575.2 Kryptolebias marmoratus
GACCACATGGATTCCCACAATCTTTTTTTTAGACTTTTCTGTCTTCCCAGGAATTGTGTCTCCCTAAAGACCCTGTGGGGGTATCTTGTCTCCACACAGACCCTGTGGGGGACTTGTGTCCACCCACAGACCCTGTGGGGGACTCGTGTCTCCACACAGACCCTGTGGGGGACTCGTGTCTCCATAAAGTCCCCTCTTTGTCTCGCGGTCTTCAGACAGCAGGGACGCTGTAGTGCAGCTCCTGGTTCCTGCAGAGCCACAGTTAATAACTGCTTTCTGACAGTCAGGCAATAAGAACTCAGCTTTCTGCTTTTTATGTTTGATTTTCTCATAGACTTTGTGTCAGGAGGCAGAAAGGAACAAAAACACCAAGGTTGTAATTTTTAGACAAAGAGAAGTGAGAGGACAGTTTTCTTTTATTTCTAACCACACACTGATGAGGAAGGTTTATTGTTGAACAGGAGGACTAAAGAGAAGCTGAACGAATCGTTTGTTCCAGAACACGATGATGTAACATCATTCACCGAGCACTCAGAGCTCATCAGATCATCCCTCACTTCCCAAACTCGCAGCACACTCTCTCCACATCAAGTGTTTGGAGTCGGCAGCTCGACCCGTTGAGGTCATTACAGGAACATAAATTCAGAGGCAGCGAGACGTCGGGATAATTATCCCCTGCGTGACAGACCGGGCACCAGTTCATCAGTGAGCAGCAGAGAGGCCTCGATTAGTCTCAGTGATGCTGACCTCGGAGAGTCAGATCACTCTGAATCACACTCAGTTGCTCTTTACTCGGAGAGTTCAGCGTGCGGACGAGTTTCCTCTGAGGCGGTCGATAGTTTCAGGACCTTTGCTAGTTTTAGACACTGACATTGACAATGGATGTTTTATTTCAAACTTTCACACGCTCTTACTGACATGTTTTCAGGGGTTAGTTCTGGACTGGATTTCTGCTGCACACTGACTTCAGGACCAATCGGACCCTGATGAAGAATCGCCACAGAAATTAATCCTCATCAGGAGATAAGCAGAAAAAGGCAGATCTTAACCTCATCAAATGGTTTGAAAGTGTAATTAGTCACAGTTTGGACAGCGATGAAACCATCAGTCCTGTTTCTCAACCCTGAAAATGACTCTTGATGATCAGATGGTTCCTGAGTTTCTGCACAGAATTGATTACAAACGCAGCAGCCGTGTGAGGACGGCTCTGATCTCTAATTAATTCTCCACTTTAGGAACTGAACACAGAAGATGAATCACTGAAACACAGAGGGGAACGTAGAAGAAACAGAAGATAATTCTGTTTTCTGGAGGAGGAGCTGATGGGACGGTGAGGAGCTGACAGGAAGTGGTTCTTGAAGAAACCAAGGCTTCGCTCCGGGAGGAGGTGATTCTGTTCGTTAACAGAGCATGGACTGGATTCAGAAATGATACAGGAAGATGGGACTTTTTAGTTTTACAGCATTTTTATTGAAGTTTGACACGTGCCTGAACCTTCACAGAAAGAACCGATTCGATGTTCTTCCTGGTTTCTCTGAGAACCAACACCCCTCAGTTTCACTTTTTCTGTTTTCTTGTTTCAGGATCTTCATCTCTGTGGCTCTTTACCCTGATTGCTCCTCTTCCTCCTCCTCCTTCTTCACAGGCCTGTGGCCCAGAGGCAAACAGATGTGTCTAATCCAGCTGCTGGTTTCTGACCTCCATCTTCATCCTCACTCACTGAGCTGCATTCAGGAAAATCTGAAAATTCAACCTCCAATCAGCAATTTCCTCATTCATACAAAACAACCTGTCAAAATAAAGCTACTGTTGACAGAAGCAGAACCTCGACATGGACTGAAGCAGAACCTCCATGTGGACTGCAGCAGAACCTTTGGTGCCACTGATAGTTGCTGCTGTTATGTTCTGAGGCTGAAAACAGTTTGAGTCCAGAGCAGCTTTTGTTCTGCAGGAACGTTTGGGTGGAGCGTTCCTGCAGGAAGGTTTGGGTGGAAGGTTTCTGCAGGAAGGTTTGGGTGGAGGGTTCCTGCAGGAA
>NC_051433.1:359946-362820 GCF_001649575.2 Kryptolebias marmoratus
GGTTTCTGCAGGAAGGTTTGGGTGGAGGGTTCCTGCAGGAAGGTTTGGGTGGAAGGTTTCTGCAGGAAGGTTTGGGTGGAGGGTTTCTGCAGGAAGGTTTGGGTGGAGCGTTCCTGCAGAACGTGTGGAGGGAGAATGTTTTACTGACAGACTCTGACCCTGCAGCTTCGGCTTGTCATTAAAGAGATAATTCTGCTGTTTTTGACTCATGAAGAAAAGATGAAAGCCAGAAACCAGGACAAATCCAACATTCAGCTGTTTCTCCCTGCAGAACAAACATCTGTGTGTTTATTAAAGCCCTATCTCACTGAGCTGCAACTGCCGGAGACTCAAAATTACAGGAAAATTGTGAAATTGTTAATCGTTACCGTCTCACTGAGTTTTGAGTGTTTGCATCCAAGTGACCAGCGAGCCATGCTGCTGTGTTTTCAGCAGCCAGGTTCTGAAAGTCTTTTTTGTGTGCACAGTTTGTAAAACTGCTGTGTACCCTCCTCAGCAGCCGCCTCCATTAATGATTTTTTCTCCTGGAGTACACTTTAAAATAAGGACTGGCAGATTTGGACCAGGTTTTAATTATTATTTATGACCAGTGTGGGTTTTAGACTTGAACATCTGGGGCTGCAGCCTTGGTTGTTTTCTGTCCTGCAGGAGTCAGAATCCAGCTCTAAGGCTCTTCAGATGTCTTAGAGAAAAGTGTTGCACAAACAGAACTCAAGTGAGAAGATTGTAAGCCTCTGAGATTCATGTGAGGAAGACGTTCTGGAGACTCCTGGATTGTTGTTAGCAGCGCAGCGAGATGCCACCTTTGAGTTGCAGCCTCTGTGAACCCACGTCTGCAGCTCCTCCTGACTGAAAGCAGCTCGATCTCATCATCATGCTGGACGATGGTCGGAGACACAGGAACAGCTGCTCTGATGAGCAGGATTCTTATCAAACTGAAAAACACTGAACGCCACAGAGCAGCTGCACAGAAACCCCACGAGCCCGAAACCTAAAACTGGCTTTCCTGACCTACAAGTTTCAGTTTTGGTGATTTCATTTAAAATGCAGTTAAATCTGGAGAGAAACTCGTCTGAAAACGAGTCAGTGGCTCAGAAACTGGAGCAGGAGCCGAGCGATCACATGACCAACTGTTTCTGTCAGGGGTCCTTGTTACGGCACCAACGAAGAAGAAGAAGACAGCATCAGGCTGACGAGCCGTCCCGGAGCTACAGTTTGTGACATTAATGAGCTGAAGTAGAGTTTATTCTGTCTGCAGGAAAGAAACAAGCTCCTTTTGTCTTTTAAAATAAAAACTTCTAAATAATAAACTGAAAGCAAAAAGAAAAGCTCTAAATAATTATTACTTTCATTTTTAATTAACTGTTTTGTTTACAAAATGTGGACCAAAAAGCTTCAGTCTAGAAGTAAATAATTAACCAGCTACATAAATAAAAAAAACTGTGGGGTTTTTATTAGTTTCCACATTTTTCATGTATTGATGTTGTTTATTAATGAGTCTGTATGTTAATAAGTTCTGATCCGATATCGTCTCATATTTGTAGCTCGTAATAATTAAAGCTGCTGGTTTCAGCCTCCAAACAGCCGGGGGCGCTGTTGAGCACACGCTGAAGACAACCATTACAGACTCAGCTTTTAAAAAGTCCAATAATGTTGTAAAATAATAAGTTTGAGCTCAAGAGAAAGAAACAAACAGTAAGGATTAATGCAGATCTGTAGGAACAAAACTAAAATGTCCAAAAGTTATTTTGTGCTTTAAAAACTAAACTCTTAGGTTTCTAATAATGATCTCAGTTACAACAACTGGAGTTAAATATGAAAGTTTAGGAACCATTGCTCAAATGTTGCCTTTAACTTTAAACAAAGTGCAATAAAAGAGCTGAAAACTTAGTTAAAGGGTCGTAAGCAACAGCTGCTGCTTCAACAAAAACCTTCCAACGTCAGCCTCATGGTGGCGCTACAGAAACCCCAGGTATCTGTGTGGTTTATCCTCTGAGGAGGACGAACTTTTGAATGTTTCCAGCAAGTGTTGGAATATTTTAACGAGGATCAAACGAGTCTGGTGACACAAATAGTTGTAAAAGCAGCATAATAAGTAGAATAAAGGCTGAAATTCTAATGACATCACAGAATAACGAGAGACCAAGAGCTTCAAACGGAGGTGAAGTGACTCAGAGACATAATAAAATCATTAATTAGAGCCCAGAGTCAAGCCTCCGTCCCAGATGATTACTCTGCATATCTGCTGGGAGTTTCAGCAGAAACAATGGCTGCTGTGGAGCTTTTTATCTTTCTTCTTTGTCCTCCACGAAGCCGGCGCTGCTCAGCTGGAGACCAGCTGTCTGAACCAACCCAGACACGGCAGTCACTTCTCTGTGTGCGGGAATGAAACCTCCTTCCTGTCCTGAGCTGTGTTTGCATCGATCCCCACCTCTGTTGTTGTAGGAGGAGTTCAAGCAGGTCTAACAGAGAAGTTGACGTTCAATAAAGAAGTCAAAAGTAGAGCAGTTATGCACCTTGGGCAAAAGAGATTCAGAGAATCAGTCAAGCAAAGTCAGAAGCTCTGACAGAGTGAGAGGCTGTTTTATTCCTCTGACTGAGAAGCCGAGCACGTTCTAACTCAGGCTGCAGAACCGGTCCGCATCTGAGACAAAAACTCCAAAAAGAACCTTACATTGGTTCAGACCAGAGGAAAAACTCCAAACAGAACCTTACATTGGTTCAGACCAGAGGAAAACTCCAAACAGAACCTTACATTGGTTCAGACCAGAGGAAAAACTCCAAACAGAACCTTACATTGGTTCAGACCAGAGGAAAACTCCAAACAGAACCTCACATCGGTTCAGACCAGAAGAAAAACTCCAAACAGAACCT
>NC_051433.1:362920-364190 GCF_001649575.2 Kryptolebias marmoratus
ATCACCTGGTGTCCCATCACCTGGTGTCCCATCATCCGGTGTCCCATCACCTGGTTCCCCATCACCTGGTGTCCCATCAGCCCGTGTCCCATCAGATGGCATCAGCCAATGTCTCATCACCTGGTGTCCCATCAAATGCTGTCCCATCAGCCAGTGTCCCATCACCAAATGTCAAACATTTTTATGGTTTTCAGTCATATAAACTGTAGTTTAAACACTCAACAGTTTGCTAAAATCTCCCTCCTTTAATGGTAAAAGGAATAAATGAACAGCTTTGTCTTTTCTCAGAGTAATTAATCTCTCGTCCTGCTTCAAGCTCCTGATAAATGTAAAAACAGCCACCGGTGGCAGAGCGAGGAGCCTGGCATTAAAACGCACAGCGAGGGGCCAAATGAAAGGAGTCTTTAGAAAGGAACACGCAGAGGCGGAACATTATTGTTCCCTATAACGTAACATGGCCTGACCTTAATTGCAGGCCGTTCAATCCAACGTTTAAATACAATAGATGAGGGATAATTATCTGCGCTGAAGTCCTCGGCTGCTGCTGCTGCTGCTGCTGCTGCTGATTACAGCTTCTGCTGGGAAAAAAGACATTTTTAGACTCCGCTCTGGTTCCTTAAATTATTGATTAGCTGAAAGGTTTCAGTGGAAGGAAGTCAACGTTTCACCATAACGAAGACAAAAACACCAGAAGAAATCAGCTCTGGTTAGTGAGCCGAAAGAGGAGGGTCAGAGGTCAATGAGAAGACAAGAGGGATTCAAACCTTACATCTGATTTCCAAAATTAACCTGCTTCACGTTTCCCCAAGTTTGTAAAAAATGTATTTTTCTAACATCCTGCTTCTTCCTGTCAACTGTTGGTGCTCAGATTAAAAGAAACAAGTTGTACAAAAAGGGCATTCATGATTTTTACATGAGTCTGAATCATTTATAGGACTCCAAGTGAGTTTAGATACAGGAACCGATCCAGCTTGGGGTCAAAAGAACTGCAACAGAAAATTAAAGTAAAGAAAAAGTCCTGAAAGTCTTATGAAGGGTATTAAACTGAAGGTGAAGATAAAATGAGCTGATGGGAGAAAAACAATGTCAGCTGACAAATCAGGAGCAGAACCAGAAACTTTCTTCTTTAAAGCCCAATAAGACTCTGAGACTTTCTGTTGGAACAAGCTAAGGAACAGGAAGGACTGTGGACAGAAGAGGAGGAAGGACTGTGGACAGAAGAGGAGGAAGGACTGTGGACAGAAGAGGAGGAAGGACTGTGGACAGAAGA
>NC_051433.1:365333-371890 GCF_001649575.2 Kryptolebias marmoratus
AAGGACTGTGGACAGAAGAGGAGGAAGGACTGTGGACAGAAGAGGAGGAAGGACTGTGGACAGAAGAGGAGGAAGGACTGTGGACAGAAGAGGAGGAAGGACTGTGGACAGAAGAGGAGGTTGTTTGTAGAAACATCATCAGACTAAGAGCTGAAACTTTAGCTGTGGTTGTGTAAAAACGATTAAAGATGACATTTTTCTGCCTTGGCCCTCTGAGGAACAGTTTAGGTAAATATGTATAAATTTATAAATCCTTTCTGTTTCTGTTGGGATTGGAACAACGGTTCCTGTTCCTGTCCTGATCTACATCCAGGCCACTGAACCCAGTGTTTGTCAGACAAACTGATGAATCTTAGTTTTTATCTGAAGTTAAACACCTTCCCCCTGTTGGCCTGGAACAAAGAAGTTAAAACCCTGAACAGTTCAGCTACAACACAACCAGGTTTTATTTTGTAAACTGCTCTTCAGAAACTTACAGGACTTGGTGAGTCAAGCGTGGGATAGTTGTGGATCTTGAGGGCAGGAGGTTTGTACCCTGCTACACTGACCTTTGACCCCCAGGTGCAGGACAGGCAGCCTCTCATTTGGGCTGTGACCTGTAGCAGTTTTTGATAAGGGTGATACGGCTCAGTGTTCAGAGCGGCACCTCCATAGGGCACCACCAGTCAGCACAAAAAGTTCCCTGAGAAAGTTTTCTATCACTTATTTGCAGGTTGAGCCTTTTCTACTTTCTGCAGAGTTTCCAGAATGTTTCCAAACGTTCATGAGAGTTTTAATTTCTTTGAGGGAGCTGCAGGGCCTTGTTCTCATGAGGCTGGATGTTTAAAAATTTGTGCAACAAATTTTATCTCAAATAGTGACAGAGTCATCTCGAGCATCTTGAATCCATCTCAGTTTAGTTTCTGTCATTCTAGAGTTCTTAAACTGTGTTTTTGCTGATTCTTTTGGCCCAAATTTAAGCTGGGAGGTTGTGTAAAAGTGTTGAGATTCCAGGTGAAAACTTGTACAATTTGGGGTTCTTATCTTGTCCTTAACAGTTGCGGCTCAGTGAAATATGTACAAACTCCAACTGATAGAAGTTTGAAGAAGTAAATCTTAATTTAATAAAACTCTAACAGCATTTTACACCCTGGTGTGTTTTCTGGGTCTTTACCTGACTCTTTGACCTTACACGTCTGCCGTTTGCAAGATCCACAGGACTATCCTCTCTTCTTTCAGTTCTGTTTGTTTGTTTCGATCAGCTTTGAATCATTCAGATGCTAAAAGACTCTAAAACCCAAAGGAGAACTCAAACTACAGCGACACATCAGAAATTCTGTCTACTTAAAAGTAAAGCCTGAAAAAAGAGGGAAGGATGATAACTTTTGCACAGAGCTGTGTTCCCTCTTCATCCCTCTCCAGCAGCATCATTGTAGGAACATTAAATGATCAGATGTATGTTAACACCCTCTGAGTGGGATTTGTCTTTAATTCGTCTCATCTGTAGCTTTCATCGTCAGATTTTCCACGTGGAGTTTGAAATCGCCCCCTCTCACGCTGACGCTCTGCCTCTCAATTATGATGAAAGCATCCAAACGAGACTCCAGCGGGAACATCAGAGCCCTCATTGTCTCATTTCCAGCCGACTCCAGAGGCTGTGTGGTATCACAGCGGGGTGGTTGGTGCTCACAGCGACGCTACAACGCTCTCCCCTGAGCCGACAGTGGATCACATCCACTCTTCATCGCAGCAGACTCTTCTGCAGCCATTTCATGAATAAATAACAGTTTAATAGCAGCAGCTTGCTGTTTGCCTTTTTCTTTTTACTGGATCCTTACTATCAGACCTCTGGGCCGCGTCTGACCGTCCTGGTTTTCACACGACTTCCCTGCATTATTCAGGATGTTGGTCATGAGCTTTCCATCAAACTTTCATGCTGTGAAATATTGATGTGTGTAAAATAAGAGTCAGGAGAGGGAAATGTGATGGCACAGAAGTGGGGAGGAATTTTGTTCTGGTCCTATTATTTTATCTGTTAAGGCCTCGACCTGCTGCTGTGTGTCTGAAAGACGTGAGGACGTCCACATGTCCGTATGCTTTAAGGGTCAGCTGCTCCACAGATGGACTGAAGCTCGGGCTCAGTTCACGCTCCAGCTTCAGGCTGTTTCCAACTCGTGATGAGCGAAATATTGTCTTCACCTCTGCTGACAGAGCAGCAGACATGATGTAATTATTAGGATGTTTCTACACGGCGTTCTTAATCCTCCGTGGAGTAAAAATGATCCAACACTTTGTCTTTGAGACAAACAGGAAGATGACATTTGCTCGTACTCGTTCAGGTCGTCAGAAGTCTTTGTGATGCGTTGGAGTGCGCGGAGCAAAACGATGATGCAGAGCGTTTGATCAGGCGGCGTCTGTCGGCTCGAGTTCTTTGAGCGTCAGAGCTCTGACGGTGAGAATTAGCAGCAAATGCAACAAAGAAAGGAATAACTCGTCTGCATTCAGGGGCAGGGTGTGACAAAGACACAAAGACAGATTATAGACGGGACAATAGTCCCCCGCCGCTGAGACGACTGAAGCTCTGCAGCCCTTTGATCAACTTTCCAACATCAAAAATGCATTTTAACAGCAGCTAAATAATGAATGTCTTACAAAGCAGTAGGAGGTGACTTAAACCAACAGAATTACCTTTAAGGCTGCAGGGATCAGAAGCAGTTAGCTGTAAATAAAATCAGAGCTGAACCTGAAACCAGAACCAGCTCCACTGATGACGCGGCACTTTTTACACATCATGAAGGCGTACGTTGATGTGGCCCCGCACGTGAAGACATTCGGTTCTCTAAACAGTTTTCTGACGCTGTAATACCCACAATGCACCACTAGGTGGTGAGAACACCCGCATGATCAAAGTACAGAGGAAGAACGGGTTCAGGTTCGGCTAAAGATTCTTGTTTTTATCACATTTACAGTTTTCTCAGCCCATGATCAGTGCACTGCCTCTAAGCCCCACCCCCAACCACTGGCCTGAAGTGACTCTCCTGGAGACCATATTCGGCCCACGGCCCACTGGTTGATGACCACTGATGTCTCACTTTTGTCTGTTCTGTAACCATGCCAGCGTTTGACTCAACACCTGGTTGTTCACAAAAAGTGGGCGGAGCAACATGGCGCCACTCCATCACTCAAACCAAAAGTTCTGCAGCATCAGGCTCAACTCTAATTACTTCTTGTATTGTTGTGTGGGCGGGGCCTAAATTTAAAGTAACTACCCACAATGCACTGCAACATAACCAACAGTAAGTGACAACAAGTGGAAGGTTTCTTTAACATTTCAGATGTTTCTGATGAAACTGCTGCAGCTTCTGGTTTTCTGCAGTTTGACTCCATGTTCTGTGCAAAAGTCCTCATCAGTTTTTCTTCTCCATCAAGCGGGCAGACTTCCACAGTCTGCCTGAGGTCTGCAGATCTCTCAGCTCATTGTTTTATTGGTTCATTTTCAAACCACAGAAAGGAAATGTTTTATTCACTTGATGATCAAAATGCTGCCTGCCTGTTTCATTTACTTGAAATAACTGAAGTGAAGGAAATGCATTGTTGTGATCCTGCCCTGCAGCTCCAAACTGCTCCTCACATTTTCCTTCGTTAGTTTTATTTTAAGGTTGTTTTGGCAACAGGAGTCTCACTGACAAATTCACAAACGCGCGTAGGTGGAGTGTGCGCGTGCATGTCTGTGCATGTGCGTGAGAGAAAGAGAGAAGGGGACAGAGAAGGCGCGCGCAGGGCTCCGTCGGCTCGTGAGGACTCTTCATCATTTGTTGCTCCTGTTCGGACTCCCGGACTGAACGCGTCCGGTTCACGAGCACGCGGCGAGCGCGCGGAAGACGGGTCGAGGCGAGGGGGGAGGAGCCTGACTCACACTCACACGCACGCAGACACGCGCACAGCTCGGCTGTGAGCAGAGCGCAGTTATTTGGTGTCAGCGCGCGGCGTGCGGAGCTTCATCTCTGCGGTTCTGGTCCTGGTTCTGGTGCTGGTTGCTCTGGTTCTGTGGAGACATCCCCTCTTCCTCCTCCTCCTCCTCCTCACTGCCTGTTCTGGATCCTGACATCAGTCCCGGACCTGGACTGGTCTGGGGTTTTTTCTCACGCACGGAGACCCGGGACCGCCTGCAGGAGTTAAAATAGTCCCTGTGAAATTGTTGGCTCTGGTTCTGGTTCCGGTTCTGCTGCGGCGCTGGAAGCTTGGGATGATGCTGAAGCAACAAGCGGCAGCGCGCGGAGCCTCTGCGCACTCTTTGCGGGATTAAGGCGCTGCTGATGCGGATTGTTGAGGCTCTCTGCGGGATTTCTCTCCAGCAGCTCCGAACAGGAATGAGGCCGGACCTGAGCTCGGTTCTGAACCCTGTTCTGGGCTCGGTTCTGGGTTCGGTCCTGTAACTCTGCTGAAAGTGGTTTTGTTTGGCTCCTCGGTCGGAGGAGGCAGGGGGATCCGGATCCAGTCATGCTCAGGTCCGGCTCCGCGCTCCGGGTCCTCTGGGTCCGGCTCCTGTGGACCCAGGTCCTGCTGGACCCGGTCCGCTCCCAGGAGATTTACGCGCCGCACTCGATCCGGGTGGAGGGGGACGTGACGCTGGGGGGGCTGTTCCCGGTGCACGCGCGGGGCGTCCCGGGGACCCCGTGCGGGGACATCAAGAAGGAGAACGGGATCCACCGCCTGGAGGCCATGATGTACGCGCTGGACCAGATCAACGGGGACGAGGACCTGCTGCCCAACGTGACGCTGGGCGCGCGGATCCTGGACACCTGCTCGCGGGACACGCACGCGCTGGAGCAGTCGCTGACTTTCGTGCAGGCTCTGATCCAGAAGGACACGTCTGACGTCCGGTGCACGAGCGGGGAGCCGCCGGTGTTCGTGAAGCCGGAGAAGGTGGTGGGGGTGGTCGGAGCCTCCGCGAGCTCCGTCTCCATCATGGTGGCCAACATCCTGCGCCTCTTCCAGGTACCGCCCTCATCCTCATCCTCATCCTCATCTTCATCCCTCAGAGCGTGTGCGTGTGCGTGTGGAGAAGTTGGAGGTGTTGCTGTGTTCAGCTCGAACTTTCTGTGGTTCTGAGCTGAAAGGTGTCAGAGCAACTGGACTCTGGTTCTGGTCCAGGGTTTCTGAATGTGTCAGAATCTGTCATTCGAACATTTACAGGTTTCCTGATAGAAACATGAACAATAATTATGTGAGCAGCTGTGAACAGCTGGAATCTGACAGAAACCGGAACCAGGAAGGAAGTCTTGGACTTGAGGAATGTTCTGAAAGGTGGCGTGTTATCAGGTTTCATTCCAACATCTTTAATGTTTGCTTCTGTTGCTCCATCAGCCTGACACCAACAGGACAGACAGGAGCTGGAAGAACTTCCAGAATGAGCCGCTGTTCGTTTGAGGAGCTGAACAGAACTTTTATTTTGTTCTTCTGGGTTTACAGACAAACAGTTTAAGAAAAGTGGGAGGAGTTTTATAGAAAACTGCCTCTGATTTTAACTGGAAGATCTTTGGTTTCTCCTGCTGAGAGTGAAGGTTTCACACCATCCATGGCTAAAGAACTCTGTTCTCAGTTCTTGCATGTTCTCAGGATGGTTCTGACTGGATTTACTCCAGCAGAATGTCAGGATGTTTACAGTTAATGCACAAACATGGGCAGAAAGTTGACAAAATCACTGAAATAATAAATCATTTAAGAGTTTCTGGTTGTGGGAGGAATCTACTCTCATCATGGCAAATATGAACTTTTAATAACTTGATTCTGCAGATGCACCATTTTTTTATCGTCTACCAAACCTTTGGTTCCTGATGTCCTGAGTGCTGATGTTCTGACCACCTGTGGGGAACATTGTTAGCCCAGTCCAGCTGTTTTCCTCTGAAGCTCAGAAAGCTGTTTCAGATTTGTCACGTGGACTGTTTACCACTTTAAATAAAAAATACTCCTGATCCGAGGCTGCCAGATCGTCTAACACTGAGAACCTGGAGGCTGAGAGGATTAACTTCCATCCAATCAGAACAAAGCAGCAGCAGCTCCTGAAGGTCCTCAGAGAGTCCCTAGTCCTCTGTCTCTGGACGCTCAGAGGACTCGTCTCCCCGCAGGTTAACGTCAGAGGAGCTGAGACTGTTCCTCTAGCTCTGATTCCCTTCAGTCCTGTTCTGCTGTTAGAACCGTGGGTCCGCTGCAGGAGCGTTGGTTCCAGCTGGAGGTGAACGGGTCGTGTGCCGAGGAAGGAGCGGGTTGGAAGGGTAGGATCAGGGTTCTGTGATGGTCCTGGTTTCGGATCGGGGTTCTGTGATGAGTCTAGGCTTGGATCATGGTTCTTTGGTAAATCAGTTGAGGAAGAACAAAGAACGGGTTCTGGTTTGAGCCACCTGCAGTCCTGACTTGTCCCCAGGTGGACCCGGTTCTGTTGGACTCCTGAAGCCAAGGCGGCACCTGAAACTCTTCATCCCCTGGTCTCAGAACCTCTTTCAGTGCTGAAGGGCCTGAAACGTTAAAAAGAAGGCCAACCTGGACCTGGACCTGGACCTGGACCTGGACCTGGACCT
>NC_051433.1:371990-377262 GCF_001649575.2 Kryptolebias marmoratus
CACACACACACTCATTAGACATTAAAGACAGAAAAACACGATTCAACAGAGCCCAACGTTTGTTTAAAGAGTGGTTTCTGCAGAAGCTGAGCTGAAGCCAGAAAGATGCTGCAGAGCTGCAGAGTAAACCTGACTGTTCGGTGAAACGACCTCCGTGTCTCACAGAACAGCTCGAGTGGAAAGTACTGCAGAGGTGAGAAACTGGCAGCGATGCATAAATGATAAATGTGCAAAAATGTGTTTGACAAATGGTCCTGGAAGCTGCTGGTACTGTCAGCTGAAGAAAGCATCTGCTCAGGTGGCTTCAACAAGGAGGGGCTCAAATATTTATTAGAACACCTCCATGATTGCTAAAGTATTCAGGACATTATTAGTTTGACTCGTGATTAATTACGGCTGTCTTCTGAAACATTTCTCAGGGGGGTTGATTGTTGTGATGAGAACAAATATCTTCTGTTCAACGCCCACCTTCATTTAGATGCTATAAAAACTGCCCCAGTTTGTTTATTTGGCTGCATGAACCACAGACAGTCCTGAAAACTACATTTACTACGTTAGAAACAAGGACAAGACAGAACCTCGGGTCTGTAGAGCCGGCGGAGTCTCATTGTTCCACCTAACGTGACTCTGTTGTTTGGAGGGGGGGGGGTTGTTCCACCTAACGTGACTCTGAAATGTTTAACAAACAAACGCCGGCGCAGCAGGCGTCTCTCACAGGGAAGCAGGTGAAACTTGATGCTTTTCTGTTTCTGGTAAAAAAAGATGAGAGGAAGAAAAATAGGATTAAAGGGAAAAAGAAGCCATTTTTAAAAATTTAGGGTAAAAATGTTGCAGCTGTACTGAGATCTGAGAAACAGCCTCTCTCCTTTGTCCAAATAAGATGGACATCTTTTTAAATTTCATGAGAAAGGGATTTATTGGTCAGGTTTTACAGTTAAGGAAATGAAATTAGAACCATATATTTCTCACACCAGTGTAATAAAACAGGATGTGATGGGAGCAGAAACCCATCCAGGCTGACCTCGCTCCATGAGTCACTCTCTTATTAAATGCTTTTACTCATCAGGAGTCTCATGTTTCTCATCGGGACACAGAAACAACAATTATCAGATTCATCCAGTTGAAAAACTTTATTCATGATGTGAAACAGATCTGAGGACAAACAAAAACACCTGGAGTTTACATTTAATTAAACAGAACTGAACACATGACAGTTTCTGTAAAACTCCTCTGGGTCCTCTCTGACCTCCTGAAGATCTGAGCTCCTCTGGGTCCTCTCTGACCTCCTGAAGATCTGAGCTTCTCTGGGTCCTCTCTGAGCTTCTCTGGGTCCTCTCTGATCTCCTGTTGTCAGCTGTGAAGATCAGGAGGTCAGAGAGGACCATGGGCTGATGAGATGATGGAGCACAGCGAAGCTCCGTAATGAAGCTGCTGAATTAATAACTCTGGAAATATTCTTTAACATTACAGGATAAATTCCTGAACCACAGTGAGTGTCAGTTCTGTCAGACTGGACCGAGCCTCAGCAGACGGTTCAGCAGAACCAGCCGAGGAACGATACGGATCAGAGGAGTACCTGCTGAGGTACATATGCAAATTTCTTGGCTGGCGGGATAAAAGCTGAGCTGTGAGTGGGTGACTCATCTGAGTGTGATAAGAAAAAGATGGTCTCATTAAGCAGCTCCAGCCTATCAGAACCAACATTAGTCACTGCCCTTGACACAGATACCGGCTGCCTTTCCCCTTCAGGAGGATTATTTTTGGCACACTTTTTGACACGTAATACGTTTAAAGGAAAGGAGGTGGGGGTCACTGAGCCAGGAAACATTTGTCTAATTAACGGTGCCAGAGCATAATCACTGAAGCACTCTGATTACTCGTCAGATGTTGTCTTCACAGGTTTTCTTTTCACGTCTCAGTTTTGGAAAAACCCAAACAAAACGACATCAAAACATCCATTTTCTATACCTGCTGTTCCTTACATTTAAATAACTTGTTTACACAGATGCTGTGGAAGTCCTCCTGAAGTTTCTGTTTTATTAACTGTTCAGCTGTTAACAGCTGAAGCAGCTAACTAACTCCAGCCTGAACTCGGGTTATCCCTCTCCATCCACAGAGCGTGACCTGAACTCCACTTCCCCATCGGCCTCGTTTCCATCATTTCTTTCTGTTTTAGTTTCTCCTCTTCATTCTGTTTGCTTCCTCACTAACTCCATTTCCTGTGGTCTTTGACGGGTCACCGGTTTCATTGTCTTTACGGGTCACATGTCTTTGCCTCAGCCAGTCAGGAAGAAAAAACTTCAACTAGTTCATTTCTGGAGTTTCTTTAATTAGTTGGTGCCGACCCTCCAATCTGCAGCGTGTCTCTCCTGTGATGTGAACTGAACACAGAGGTTCTTACAACCCGGCAACTCTGTAATTCTTTAACAAAACTGGGAGCCGGCAGAGTAATTGGGTTTGATGAGCTGTGAAAAACGAAAGAGGAGCTGAGACACGCAGAGGAGGAGGAGGAGGAGGAAAAGGGACGTGGATCTCAGGATGGGAGACGCTTCAAGAAGAATAGAAATCAGGAAAAGTTTAATCTCTACTGTCTGAAGGAAAAGCTGGAGATGATGCTGAGATTTACAGAACCAACAACAGCATCAGTTAAAGCTCAACGTGTGAGTTCAGGATGACTCTCAGCTACTACCACCAGGTTTTACCTCAATGTCTGCCAAACTGACCGAGTTAGAGACATTTCTGTATTTTCTAAGGTCAGTTAGCTGTGGTGGCCATCTTGAATCAAATTTATGGTAAATTAGTTGTAGTCATTTCCTCAGAGTTTCAGTAAAATCCATCCAGTGATTCCTGAAATATTTTGCTAACAGACAGAAAAACGCAGGGAATCACATGATTGTCCTTCTTTCATGATCGTGAGCAACAACAAACCAAGAAATGGTCTTAAAACTCAAACTCTAATTTCTATATATTCTTATTTTATTGTTTTTGTCTCTTTTTTGTCCAAGGATCCCTAAAAAGGCTGAACTAACTCTTCAGGGACACAGAACAAAGGGTGAGGAGGTGTTTATGTCCCTTTCTCTTCAGCTGCAGGTTTTATTCAGCAGACCTCTGACTGAACTCTGTAACTTCACCAATTAATCCTTTCATGCTTCTTTTATTTGTCCCACATCACATCTGTTACATAACTGAGCTAACTCGGGTCAGCCTGAACCTTCAGGAGGTTTTACACAAACATCAGATGTTCTGATCAGCTGACTGCAGGAAGAGCTCAGACCTGTCAGAACATGGGACGAGTACTTTACATCCAATCAGAACACAGAACCAGTACTTTACATCCAATCAGAACACAGAACCAGTACTTTACATCCAATCAGAACACAGAACCAGTACTTTACATCCAATCAGAACACAGACTGAATGAACTGAAACAGCAGCAGCTTCACGGATCACAAAACTCCAGAAACGGTTTGTTCAAAAGAAAAATAAGGAGTCGGGTTCATACAGCGTTTCTTCATCAGGTGGGAAGAGGAGCTGCTCATTAACAAAGTGTTTACCTGTTGAATGTGCAGCTGAGGTGTCAGTTATTCAAAACAGAAAGAAATAAGAGGTCAGGTTGTGAGAATTCGTCCCTTTGGTTAAAATGTGTTAATGGCCGTCATCCAGTTTGAGGGGAACCATGTCTTTGTTTGGATCCAGGCTCACTGAGCTCTAAACCTGTAAAATGACAAACATCACCTCCTGTCAGCCACAGAAAAGATGGCGCCCTTCTAATAAAATCATCCGCCCCAAAAACTAGTTCCTCCTAATAAAACATGCTACTTCCTTCCTCAGCCTGCTGGGTTCTGTTCTGACACTTTCCACAGTTTGGAAGTTAAAATGTTTTATTTGCAGACAGATGAAGTCACACATCATGATCGCCCGCCTTTCATGGTGGCGGGTGATCATGATTAGGTTTTTTGTCCCATTTACATCTTAAATGCAAAAAGACCTACCTGCATTCTTCCTATAGGACAGAAATAGAGCTGGAGGGGTAAAAATATGTTCACAGGTGTAACTTTTAAATAGGACAGAAAGAATCTGCATCTCCCCGAAGCAGAAAGGAGCAAAACTTAACCTCATTTCTGCTGAAACACCTGAGCTTCCTGACAGAGCAACTCTGACCTGCAGGGGTGTGTTGGACGGGCACAGTGTCTTCAAGGAGATAGAGGACGGGTACAGTGTCTGCAAGGAGACAGAGGACGGGTACAGTGTCTGCAAGGAGACAGAGGACGGGTACAGTGTCTGCAAGGAGACAGAGGACGGGTACAGTGTCTGCAAGGAGACAGAGGACGGGTACAGTGTCTGCAAGGAGACAGAGGACGGGTACAGTGTCTGCAAGGAGACAGAGGACGGGTACAGTGTCTGCAAGGAGACAGAGGACGGGTACAGTGTCTGCAAGGAGACAGAGGACAGCTGCAGCATCTTTCAGGGGACAGAGGACAGCTGCAGGACGGGGAGCTCTTCCTGCAGGAGCTGGTAAACAGAAAGTAGAGCAGATTAAAGGCCTAGCATCCCCTGAAGGAATGCATATCACCCGCTGTCTGAGCAATAAATCTTCAGAGGAGGACAGAGTTGGAGCTGCTCTGTGAGATCTGTCAGCACTCAGGCGGTGTGTTGGGATGACTCTCAGCTACTACCACTCAGATGTGATTCAAGCAGTTTGATCTTTCAAAGATTTACATCAGTGATTAAATGAGTCATGAAATATTTTGCTAACAGACAAATGAACACACATTCAGGTCAAAACATGATCTCTCTTTTCCTTCAGCAGCAGGCGAGAATGATGAAGGACAAGAAGAACTCCTCCTCATCCTTGTTTATTATTCATTTAAAGTGTGAAACCTTAAATCTTCATTCCTTAAAAGCACAACATTATTTCATTTAAAGTCTTGAACTCTTTTTGGTTTGAGAATCAGATTCAGTTTGTTCTCTGAGTTCTTCCAGCTCAGAAATCTGCAGCTTTCAAATCAAACATTAAAAGACGCTTCAGTTCCAGTCGGGCTAAAGAGGCCAAAGCAGCAGCAGTAATTAATTTACATGCAAATGTAACAGATTATTCCTTTAACCTGAGCGGAGCGGCTGCTGGGAGAAACGGACGGACGGACGGACATGTGGACAGATGGACAGATGGACGGAGGACAAAACTGAGCCCACAGCCGGTTTACAGCAGATCAAAAGGTCAGGAAGAGACAGGAAAAACAAAAAGAGAGGATGGAGAGGACCAGACACAATC
>NC_051433.1:377362-387111 GCF_001649575.2 Kryptolebias marmoratus
GGAGTCAGGAGGAGTCAGGAGGAGTCAGGAGCAGCCAGGAGGAGCTAGAGGCTGGATTGGACCGGAGCGAGGAGTTTGCAGAGGCGCAGCACAAAGGATGGAAACATCTGTTACAGCTGGCACTGCCACCTCTCTGCTCGCCTCCTCTCCTCCTCATCGGCTCCAAAAACTGAATTCTTCTTCCATGAATTCTTCTCAGTCCCTCCAGGCGCCTCCTTGCTTCCTCTCCTCCTCATCACAGCTGCAGACAGGAGCCTTTACTCCTCCTGTCCTGCAGGAATCCGATCCTGCTCGTCGTCCTTCTGCGATGAATTACCAACATCTGAACTTCTGAAGCTGTAAAAAGCTGACCATGTAAACCACCAGAACTTCACCAGCTCATCACCGCTCACTGCCATAAAGGTGGGCAATCATGTAACTGCTTGTGCACGTGTGTTTGTCTGTTAGCAGAATATCTCCTGAACCAGTGGATGGATTCTGTAGAAACTCTCAGAAAGTCAGAGACAAACATTAAACTGATTGTTTTATATTTTCTTCACAGCCACAGGAAGAACACAGAATACTTCCTGCTCAAACAGCAGCAGAGGACTTCCTTCATGTTTCTGATGATAGATGATTGACAGGTGTTAGGCCACACCCCCTTCACTTGCTGCTCAGCCCAAAGGTCAGAGCCTTCAGCCAATCAGAGTTGACCTTTATTTATCGGGTCTATAACAGATTAACAGAAGAATTTAAATGTGAGGCGCAAATATTTTAGTGTTAAACTCGACAGAATTCCAGGCTGTAGAGGTCAGAGGTCACTGCACCCCTGAAGCAGGTGGCGATCAATGACACGCTGGAAAGTTTCTTTTCAACCAGCTCATTGCAGAAGCCCCCGAACACCACGAGCCGCTCCTGCCTCGGCCCCCATGGTCTGCAGCGGCGCTCACATCTGTACAGCTGCAGAGTTACAGAGAGGCGCACACACACACACACACACACACACACTCGAGTTCTGTCGCTCATCGGCATTAAAAGCTCCTGAATTCAAAGAGAAAACACACATCCTTGCATATAAAACACCGGGCCGGCACCAGAAGTCACCTTTAATGGGCTTCAAACTGAACACGGACTTTGTAATTGAACTTGATGTCAACAGCACGAGGAGATTCCTCCCACTTCAGTCCCTGCGGTGGGGACTCACGGACGCTCAGAGAGACGTGGTGCAGAATAACTGCTGCTCCAAGGTCACACAACCAGAACCACTGTGATGCTAGAGCTGGCCCGTTCTCCATCTGCTTTATGGGGGATGTTTGAACGCTGTTGGTCCAGTCACACACACACACACACACACACGTGCAGGTGCAAGGATTCAACTTTAACAAACATCAGGTTTTCAGCTTTCTTTGAAAACCCAAACGATCTTTTAGTGAAAAACCTTTCTCCTCTTTTGATGTTAGACTTGGATTACTGGGACCTTTTGGTCCAGAAGACCTTCCATGTCCCACCTGACTACCACCTGACTCCCACTGCAGCTGACCTTTGAACCTTTGACTGCTCTCCCTGCAGGAGGTGGCTTCTTCAGGCTCTTTGTCGGCCTGAAGACTCGACCCGAGGCGCTCACTGCCGAGCTCGGTCTTGTTCATGAGGACTCGTCTGCAGGAGTGAGGACGTTGCTCCGGTCTGTCGTGGTGAAGGAGGAGCTGAAGCTCTGACCCAAACCTGCTGTGGTCAGGAGGTTTGGGTCAGGACTGAAAAACCAGATCCTGGATCGGAGCAGCTTCCTCTGCAGGGCGTCTGAGCTCAACCATCATCCAGGAGGAGCTCAGAGTAGAGCTGCTCCTCCTCCTCCTCATCGACAGGAAACAGCTGAGGAGGTTCAGACATCTGATCAGGAAACCAGCAGAGCTTTTCTGGGTCTGTTCCTCAGCGAAGAGATAAATCTGGAGGGATTATTTATCCTCGCTGGTCTGGGAACTCCTGAGAATCTCCCTGGAGGAGCTGGAGGGACTCTCTGAGGAGGAGGAGGTCTGGGTTTCCCTCCTGGACCTGGTACTGAGGAAGAGGATGGATGGATGGATGCAGTTTTTTAACCCTTTTTATGACTTTGTCTCTGCAATTTGTTCTCCATTTTTTTTCTTTCCTAAATCATTTACTTTTGTTATTTCTTTTTAAACTGTAGTGAATAAAAAAATGTTTGAAAAAATTATATTTTTAAAATTTATCAAAAAAGTCCCATTCCTGTGATTAAATCTGAGTTACTGTAAATCTACTGTAAACATTAAAAAGCAGAAGTTAAACCCTCCTGAACTTGTTTGTTAAACTGAATGTTTTTATTTTAAGATTGTTTGTAAACTAACCTGTTATCTGGAGCTAATTAAGCTGGTTTTACTTTATCTTTAAAACAAGCCTCATTAAGAAAAGCACATTTCTTCTCACTTTCTGTAAACATGTCATTTAGAATAATCTGTTCACACTCTAACTTTCAGTTTAGTACTTTAAACTCCAATATAAAGAGGGAGGAGAGCTAACATGTTTGGGTAAATAAAGGTAACATGCAGGAAGGAACTAATTCAGAAATCAGTAACATATAAATGAAATAATACAATGTTTTGTCTCAGGCAGGTTCATCTCCCCGTCAGTCTGTTTACACCGAGCTGCAGCCAGCAGAAGGTTAACAGCCTTTATGAAAAGGAGACAAATTTCCCCTCCACAGTCTCTGCAGCTCTCTAATTAACATGTAATCTCCTGGTTGCCCTGCTGCGCACACGACTATTTCTCAACAATATTTCTCAACTCGGAGCAGTTGCCAGACAACTGGTGCAAACACACCAGGCAGCCGCGGAGCTCAGCCATGAAATTATGCAGCGCTGGCAGCACAAGTGACATTTTTTGGAATAGTTTCATATCTCCTAGAACACCAAGTCTGCTGCAATATACTCATCTGAAAACGTACAAAACATCTGCTGTCAAGTCCAAGGTTTGACTTTTTATTAACTACATGATCCGGAGCTGATCAACTTACTGAAATACAACAAAAAACGAACAAAACACGTCCTAATAAAGTGTGTTATTAATAAAGAAAAACTCAGGAGCTCGTCTGGCTGTAATCTGTGAGGAAGAAGAGACCTGAGCAGAAAACCTGGGTACGAAGTGACCAAAGGTCTCCACCTCACTGACCTGCAACTGCTGGAGACTCCAAACTGAGAAAATGAGCAAATTTTCCTGAGTGCCTGAGACAAAGAGACCAGGGAGCCATCCGGACAACAATTCTGAAAGTCTCTGCCTTTTCTGAGTGCTCAGCTTTCAGATCTTTTTTCCTGGCTGTGCACATTATTTTGTAGTCCACATCGCCCACTTTGTACCCAGGAATGGTTGAACTACAGCTTATAAACTCTAGAATTATGAGAAAAGTTTAGGACGGCTGCAGAAAACTTGTACTTTCAACATGTTTAGTATTGAAGAAACAGGACTGCAAGCCTCCACAACTGAGAACGTTTTGAGACATTTTGGCAACTCTCTCTAAACTGTTGTTTGCAAACTGGTCTCCATCAGAGGCAGCCGGGAAGAACATTGAAGCTGCAAAGGTACGATTTGTCAAAGGTTTGAAGTGACCTGGAGCCACAAATGGCATTCCAGACTTTTCCTGATTCCGAAAGTCGAACGGATAAATGCTCTGACTCGTAAGCAGGAGAGCCATCAGCTCAGTTAGTGCTCCTCCATCCTCCTCCGGCCCAGCCTCCCGTCCTTCTGAAGCTCAGCCTCAGTTAGGGTTTTCCTTAATCGCCTCGCGTTCTTTGATTCTCTCTGAATAATGTTGGTCAGATGTGTGAGCCCGAAGCCTCGTCAGCTCTTATCTGCCGAACAGATTACAGCCGAGGTGTGATATCCAAGGATTTCCACTCCAGTCCTCTCTGAGCCACCGTGTCGAAAACACGGCGAGAGGAAAGATGTGTTTGTTTCCATGTTTTTATTCATTTCCATCAGAAACTCTTATTCCACACACATCAGGGATGCATTTGCTCCCCTCCATGACTTGTTAAGTTTCAGTCAGTGCTCTCACAGAGAAGCAGAACTTCCTGGATTTCAGGGCAGATCCAGGAGATGAAATGGGTTTGATCACCTGACACCATGACCTTGTTTCTCATGGCTGAGAACTCCTCTGTTCAGTAAATCTTATCTTTACACTGAATCAAATGCTGCTCTGACACCATCAGATGTTTTAACTCTTTATTTACTTTACTTTTAAAGCAGCTAAAGGCTGAAGGACAGAGGTACAACTCAGAAAAACCAACTTGGATTTCAGCTTTTCTGAGGATCTGACACCAACAAGCTTTTACGACAAAAATGTGTTTTTGAGCTAAATTTATTAAAAAGCTGAAGGACTTCTCAGAGTGTGTGTTAGGGATGACTCTCAGCTACTACCACACCAAACCTTAGCTCAACATCTGTAGAACTGACTGAGGCGGAGCCATTTCCCTGAATGTTACCCAAATAGATTTTTTATTGTTTCATTTCTTGTTATTAATTTAGTGATGTAACATTTGGTTCTGACACCAATAAATCTCATTAATTATGAATTGTTAGGATTTTTTGTTTGTTTGTTTGTTTTTCTGCAAGATTAAAACAGCTGAATGAACATCTTCCAGAGCTGGGGTTGAATTCTGGGCTTTATTTATAGATTTATGTATTTTTGATTGTTTGCTTCGTCATAAATCTGAGTAAAATAAGAGGCTGGAGCAAAGACAACTCATCAAACATCCGAAGAAGCGTCTCAGCACATTCTGTGATGTGCAGTCAGGAGGGAGCTAAATAAATATGCTGAATAACACACACACACACACACACACACACACACACACACACACACACACACGGTTCGATCCATCAGTTAATAATTGATGCTGCTCCATCTGAAGGCCACAGATGCTCCGCTCTTCCAGCACACAAAGACTGAAAACATCTGCTGACAACGGAGCAATCACAGGCTGAAGAAATGATCATCACATTTCTGATGCTTTTATTTTGTTATGTTGTGTGTCTGCCATGAGAGCTCCCAGATCATTCAGCACCTTCAGCATCTTCTCAGACTGTCAGCTGCAGACTGTGGTCCGTCTGTCCATCAGGAAGGAGGAGAGCAGATCTGATCAGACCTGGAGTCAGGAGATGCTGAATCAACAAAGCAACAAATAATAAACACCAGACTCTCTGTCATGTTGTTCTTCAGATTGGTGAAGCACCACAAACTTTCAAATAAAGCAGCTTGTTTTTATTCATCCCTGCAGTTTTAATGAGAGCTTCTGAAAATCCAGCTCCATTAGAATTAAAACATTAAAAACTAATCATTAACTGGACAAATTTATTCCAGTTTGCATCGTAAGGTTTAATTTAAATCCATTAAAAGCCATATTTGTGTAAAATCGGAGGTTTAGCCTCATTTAGATGCAGTGATGTTCCTGAAAGCATCTGATTATTACGGAAAATAACTCACTCGTCATTTATTCGTATTAATAAATTCTGTTTAAATGTGATTTTTATTCAAATGCTTCATGGAGAAAGGACACAAATGTGGGAGAAATGTTAAAATGTTTCACAGAAATCTGGGTCATGTGATCAGCTCAGGTGTTTTATCCAACGTCAACCTTTTTATTCCTGTTTTTGTTTGTTTGTTTCGCTGATTCAAGATGGCCACCACAGCCATCTCTGCCAGTTTTACACAAACTGAAGGGAAGTTTGGTGTGGTAGTAGCTGAGTGTCCTTCAGAGACTGAGCCTCTGCTGTGAAAGGTGGCGGGTGACAAGCATTTCTTCAGGGACAGATTATTTCTGCTCGTTGTTTCCTTCTGACTGCTGAGACGTTTGAACAGAAACTGGAATTAAAATAAATACGATGAACGCTCTCCTCTGATTTATTTCTGGTTTTTGTATTTATTTACACACACACACACACACACACACACACACACACACACACACACACACACACACCGGGACGATCGGCTCCATGGGGAGAGATTTATCTGTGTCTTTGTGGCCCAGAGGCCCGCCCACTGAGGGTTGGCATGGTGACACACATCACGCTGTGACCTCATTTCCTGTCTGCGTGTTCGTGTCTCAGCAGGTGTGAGTCAGGAAGACTTTCACAAAGTCCTTGAAAGTCCAAGACGGCACCCGGAAATCCCTCCAGCTCTGACTCGATGTCCTGATTCAGTTTTCTGCTCCAACCACTGCACCACCGCACTGCGAGGAGGAATATTTCCTTTAGTTTTCTCAGGGTTTGGCTGAAAGCCTGCAATAAGCTGAGCTCAAACTAAAGGTGTTGAGTTTTATCTTCCATGTTTAGCCATGGAGAAAAACAAAGAGACAAAAAAAAAACAGTGCACCTTTGTGAATGTAAAGTTTATCTTTACAAACACAGATCTGCTCTGTGAAGCAGGAAAGAATAAAAACTGTTCATCCGGAGCCAGATTTCCTCAACAAGACTTCTCAGTGAAACTTTGAAGCCCTTTTACTTTCACATGTCTTCATTCCTAATATGAAACCTAATCCATCCCAGAACAGGTTAACTTTCCAGCCTGAGTTGCCATGGTGATAGATCCAGGTAAGAAGCAACGCAGCCTCCAACTCAAACTGTCTCTCATCGGCCTGCAACTCCTGAAGACTCAAGAAAACCTGAGATTCTTGGGTTCTGAGTCGGCTGGAGGTCCGGACCAGCTGCTCCCGGCCCGGAGAGGAGAAGCAGGTAAAGAAAATGGATGAATGGATGAATGGATGAATTCTGAGGGTTTGGCTCCAGTCGTCAGCGAGCCATGCAGCCATGTTTTGAGAATCCCATCACTGGATTTTACACCTTAATGAGTCCACTTTGCACACAAAGCCGGGCAGAATTCATGGAAACGGTTGTTTCAGACGTTTCAGACGTTTCAGAGACTCTCTGATCTCCAACAGTCTCGGCCCAGAGAGATCCAAACTTTACATCCTGGGGCTGCAAAACCAGCCCAAACCATCAGCCCTCCACCTCTGTGCTGACAGCTGGGATGAGGTGTCTGCTGCAGTGCATTGTGGGTAAATGTCTGTCCCTTGGTTTTGTTTGGGGCTTTATTGTGTTGTTTTTGGAGGGAAGAGGCGTTCTCCTGCAGCCTTTCCAAACACCTGATGTCAGTTTTACTGTTGATTTCACAGGGTCCTGACAAACTTGTGTACTTTTGGTAATCAGCTGTAAAATTATCTCCAGATGAAAAAAAATCCCTTCCTGCTTGTAAACTGTAATCTAAACAGAGGGGTTTTAATTACGGACAATTATGGCTGCTGCCTCGTGTCGCCGAGGCTCACGGGAGCAGCAGAAACCAGGACGGAGAGAACCACACAAACTCCTGTTTGCACATGGTTTATTACTCTGGTTCCTGGTAACCATGGCAACAAGAGAGCCAGAGACAGCCACGTGGAAGCTAATTGGTCCACAGAGTTGTGAAATATCCCCTCGTCATATCATTAAGCAGGATTGAATTTCCACTGCAGATGAGACATCTTTTATACTTCACACTGATGTTTGGCTTAGAAAACTTTGAATAATGTCCAGATCAATATTTCACTGGAAAATACGAAAAAGGAACAGTTTCTGACCTCCCCCACCAACAGGAAGCTGTCGGCTGCTTGTTCTGTCTTTGTGTAATTCAGCTGGACTCTGAATAATAAATAAATCTGCTTCCTGTTTACCGAAACACAAATAAGTCTGAAACAGAAGAAGAGTCCATTAATCCTGATTTATTTTCTCTGTTTAAAGCTGCAGAAAAGATCGTCCTTTCAAATCAGAGTGAGCTAAACTCTGTTCATTAATACTAGTTAAAAAAGAAATCTGCTCCTTTCCACACGTTCATGTGAACCTGAGCGGTTTGGTAACATGCTGCATGTTTGGGTCAAATCTGACTTTATTTCTTCTACTTAGGACATATAATCATATAATGCATCTGGCTGAGGTTGTGTTTCTTATTTCTGAGTGACTTGTTTCAGTCATGGAGACGGCTCGGTGCCTGAAATATTTTAAAATCCTGTTAGTTGTGTGTTGGTCAACATGACATCCAGAGTCCGACGCAGGAAGGAATCTGCAGGTTTCATTTCATGTTGGTATGAAGTGATTTCTGAGGATAAAACCCAAACTGCGGTTCTGATCTCGGCTGAAATGAGAGGCTGTCTGTGTGTCAACCAACCTGTCAGTAGTTCCAAATGCCACACTCTGCAATTCTAATCCATGAAAATGAGGAACCAGTGTCTGAGGGGAGGAAGCTGGCCTGAATGTAAAGGCTGGACTGGACCTCTCCAGCTGTGAGCCGGGAACCAGGAGGTGACTGCTCGCACATTCAGAGTGCCAGGAAATATTACCCCGCAGCCTTTGAGCAGGACGCCGGGACCCTCTGCCCTGCAGGAGTCAAGCTAACAACTCAGAGATAAACAGGAAGAAACTGAGTTATGTCGTCTGAAGTTACCAAAATGTGAGTTTTCTCTCAGCCCTCAGAACTACAAATAAAGAGTATTTTTACTTTAATTTATACATTCAAGCCTTCAGCGTTTTGTCATTAAAGAGACAATCGGTTCTGTAAACAACAGCTGTTCGGGTCTCTGAGTGGCTCCACATTTTTCTTGGAAACAAATTAATAAAAAATAAATAAATAAATAAATAAACCTAAAGTCAAAAAGCTCTTCTAGTGAAAGCCAGCGGGGTCGTTAACACCACCAGGAAGTCGTTCTGCTTCTGAGGCCGAGTTTTTACTAATCCATTTAGCTTTCAGACTTTTTATCATGGCAGCCAAACCTCGACCAGCTGATAATCAACAGAATGGATGTAGGAGTCTTCCAGCTCCGTTGTTTGGTGCTTCATTCTCAGATAAATGCAAACAGAGGATCTGCAGCCGGAGAGGAACTGATCTGAAGCTGACAGGGTGAAGACAGGAAGTAAAGACAAGTCTCCTGATTTCCTTCTCTCACCTGGACCTGGAGATGGTTTCCATCCATCCGTCCATCCATCCATCCATCCATCCATCCATCCATCCATCCATCCATCCATCCATCCATCCATCCATCCATCCATCCATCCATCCATCCATCCATCCATCCATCCATCCATCCATCCATCCATCCATCCTCTCACCTGGACCTACAGTCCACTCACCACATCAGATGGTTTCATCTAAACATTCCAGGTGACCAGGTCTTCACCTTTGCAGAGGTGCTGATGGGATGCAGTTGATGGAGACTCATTGCAAGCAGCTGTCCCAAAAGAGTCTCCAAAACGTCTCAAAATGTTCCTGAGGGCTCTTCACTTCCTCCTGTGAGTAGCAGAGGCCTGAGCTCATATCACGTTTGTGACTAAAATTCAGTCATTGCAGCCATCCTGAACCTGTCTCAAACCTGTCTCTAGCCTGTCTCAAACCCAACTCAAACCTGTCTAAGTTTGTGTGAGAAATGTGAGACAACTTCAGGAGGGTTTGGGGAATGATAAAACCAGACTGTGACTAATTGGAAACAAAAAACGAGAATAAATTGGGATCAAAGTGAGACGCCTATAAGACATTTTGTGACTAAACTGAAAAATAAATTGCACATTACACGCAGGAATGTCAGAATTTCTTTGCAATTCCCTTCAGGTCCAGGGTTTCCCTTCAGGTCCAGGGTTTCCCTTCGGCTCCAGGGTTTCCCTTCAGGTCCAGGGTTTCCCTTCAGGTCCAGGGTTTCCTTTAGGTCCAGGGTTTCCCTTCAGGTCCAGGGTTTCCCTTC
>NC_051433.1:391345-393411 GCF_001649575.2 Kryptolebias marmoratus
AGGTCCAGGGTTTCCCTTCAGGTCCAGGGTTTCCCTTCAGGTCTAAGGTTTCCCTCCTGGACCTGTTAGCTCTGCATCCTGACTACAGATATGAGGAAGAAGATGGATGGATGAGTAGAACAACTAAAACCACAACTCTTAACCTTTCCAAAGCTCCAAAATCAGACATTTTCTCCATCTTTTTCTTTGTGTTTCTCATGGCTGCTCCACTGGGGACCACAGCTCTGGACTGTAATAAATGATTTTAGAAAATAACATCTGGTGATCCCAGTGAAACAGAAAGACAGCAGTTTGTCGGAGCAGAAACTCCGGGGAAATCAGGACGTCGTTAATCGTTGCTTCATTCAAAAAGTATGTTCTGGCTGGGAGGGTTCCTAATGTTCACAGACTGATGATAGATTTCTGAAGACTTGACGCTGCAGCATTTTAGCAAACATCGACCACAAACAGCCATTGATCAGTTGTTGTGCTCCCTCTGGGAGAATGCTTTAGTTCTTCATAAAGTCTGTTTATTTTACATTCAAAGAATCTGTCTGCTTTCAAAGATCAATGTCGAGTTCTGGGGCTGCAATGAAAAAGAATTAATTGAATCAACATTTAAGTCACCCTCAGAAGACTGAGTATAAATCCTGACAGATTTTTATTTTATTTGAAAGAAACAATGTTTCCCACCATCTCTAATGGTGGATATTTCCTTCAGCAGGAAGCTGAGGTCTTCAGTGAGGAGACAGAAGTCTGCAGGAGAAAGGAGATAAAGCAGTATTACCACATTTCTATCAGGAAGGAGAATAAGTCTCCTGTAAGCTGTGAAAGGTTCGTTTCTACACTGGAACCAGTTTATAGTTTGTTCCTGTTTGCTGCGATCTGTACAAAAACTGGTCTCATCATCAGATGAAGGTCAGAAATGTGAGGGTTCATCTTGCTGAAGTCCTCTTTTTGCATTTTCAGATGTTAAATCCATCCTGGACTGGTCTGAAAGAACACCTGAGCCTTGGTTCTGCTGCAGCCAGGATGTTCTGACATTAAAAAGAGAACTTCTCTCAGTTCTTACAGTTTCAGTTCCTTTGTAATAAACTGGGTTCCTCAGAAGCCTGGTTCTGTGTCCTCTGAGCCATACCTCCGCCCTCAGAGGACAGAACCAGGGTTCCTCACACCAACACCCCGGTGCTGTGAGTCTGTGTTGGGATGACTCTCAGCTACTACCACACCAGACTTCGGCTCCATGTCTCTGAAGGTCAGCTGAGGTCAGTCTCTGAAATCCAAGCAGTGGTTCATGAGATATTTTGCTGACAGCAGAAACTTTATCACCCCCCTCCTCTGCTGAGCCCGACCCGGACCAGCTTTAAGCCGAGGTTGACGGTTCTGATGAATGAGGCTCTGATTTGGACCCGGGCCGTCCTGACAGAACCGATGTTCTGGTCCACACAGGGAGAGCAGCTCTGCCACACACTGTTTTCTGCCCTTGGGGGAATTTTCTCTGCCTCCAATTAATTGTGTGCTTTCTTTTTCCCACCTAGCTGTCGCTGCCGCTGAGGAGAAGAAATGTTTCTGTCTTCACCTCTTCTCTTCATCCTCCTGTTTTCTGTCTCGTGCACACGCTCCTCTTCCTCACGCCCCTCGTTTACCTCTGCTTCTCTTCATCTCTCCGTCTGTCTCCAACACGCTGGAATGCAGAAATGAAAATAATTGGCGAGGTGTCGAAAATGCTAATTGTTTGGGTTTGCTAATTATCCCAACATATGTTGTTTGAAGTGTCACATTTTTTCCTCTGTCTGTTTTTTGCAGCTTTATGTAGCAGACAGAAAATAAAAGCTGTCCGGACGTTTTGGATTCTCTCTAAAGAGGTTTTTCTCCGAGTGAAGCAGCTGTATCTGTGTCAGAGCTTCACGCCTGGCAGCTGATGGACAAAACCAAACATCTGCCTGGGAATTTATTCTCTTTGTGCTGCTCTTCTGCTAAATGGCTTCCAAACACAAAGACGTAGAGACAGACGGACGGACGGACGGACAGACAGACGGACAGACGGACAGACAGACAGACGGACAGACAGGCAGACAGGCAGACAG
>NC_051433.1:394443-402760 GCF_001649575.2 Kryptolebias marmoratus
GACAGACGGACAGACAGGCAGACAGACAGACAGATGGACAGACAGACAGACAGGCAGGCAGACAGACGGACAGACGGACTGCTGACTAAAAGCAGCGTGTTTAAAACTAATCGTCTTCCTGGAAAATGAAGGATAAACCTGCAGCGTTTATAGCCAGAGACTGGAGATGTGGTTCATTTTCAGAGAGAGTTTGAGAAAACCTGCAACAGGAAATATTTCCTTTTTTATGGTGAAGGGACAGACATGTTTCTGACTGGCTGGCTGTTAGCAAAATATCTCATGAACCACAGGACAGATTTGAAAGAAATGTCCAGGAATTTATTTTTGGATGTATGTCTACAACTGATTAAGTTTTGAAATCAACAGGCCTGGAAGGACAGAAATGTCTCCAACTCAGTCAGTTTGACATTGATCCAAAGTTTGGTGTGGTAGTAGCTGAGAGTCATCCTCAAAGTAAATATTAAAGTATGAGATCACACGAGACAAAAAGACCCTGAAATCATAAATGTGCTTTTATTTTGAAATACAACTGGATAAAAAGTTAACGTATTTTAAACATAATGCATAAAGTGATATAAAGCATATATTTAGGATATTTATAACTGGGCTCACGTGTTTTAGTCTCTGATTAGTCTCCTTTTTAAGCACCGGCCCCCAGACTGTGCCGGGCCCCCCGAGTCCTGCAGCTGTAGTTTATGAGCTGAACCGGCCCGTTTAATAGAGTAAGGTGTGATTACATCCTGGAGAGCTTAATTTAGATAGCAGCTCAGAGATCCTCTGCGCCGGTTGGGGCTCTCTTATTAAATCTATGCAGAAATCAATGCAGAAGAGTCCGTCGGCCCCGGCAAACAACGGCAACAAGATTTATTACGTGTTTGGCTAATCTATCGATTTATAATGTGGTGGAAGCCATCAATGTTGTTTTTCCTATTAGATGAAAGTAAACACAGCAAGCCATGAGTAATGGGTTGTGACCTCCCTCTTCCTCCTCCTCCACACACACACACTGTAGGAGACACATGTAATCCCTGAGAATTATGTACACACACTTACAGAATGTAAAAATATAAAAAGAGTTAAAAGAATTAAAGTCACAGAAACCTGAACTAGAAACACAACCTGAAAGAGGTGAAGGAGGTGCTGAACCCTGCAACAAATACACATCTGAGGTCTTTTTACGACTGTGGGCACACCCACACACACACATGCACACACACACGCTCAGATGATGCTTTTATGCAGAGTGACTCGCAGCAGCAGAGTGAGTCAACCTTCAGTAATAAAAGTGAGCGACACTAGAATAAAACACTCACACATCCAAACACACACTGATCGATCAACACACACTGATTCAAGCCAACAGGAGAGAGCTGGAGGGTTAAACCCCTGAGGCTGAGAGGCTCCGCCCACTCAGCCATCCATCCATCCATCCGTCCATCCATCCATCCAACCCTGGTTGTTGTTTTAGAAACAGAAATCAGTTTTTTTTGTTCGGGGTTGAACAAGGTCGAGGTTCAGGATTTGGACAAAACTCAAAGGGAATTAAATGTGAAACAGAGAAAAGTTCACAGTTTACTGAAGAAAAGAAACATCATGAAGGAAAATGACAGCAGGAAGGATGGATTTCCAGTCATCTCAAACCACTTCCTATCCAGATTTAAATCTGTACTTCTGAGATTTGAGAAAAAAAAACTTAAGAATATAAATAAAATCAACTGAAGCATCTTTATTGCTGTCCTGTTCAAAGGTTTGTCGTTTATCTCGTCCTGCAGCTTTGAAATAAAATGGTTTCAGCTGCATTTTCACCTTTCAATCTATTTTTTTCTTTTCTAGTATTTCAAATGTTATTTTAAATGACACCAAATATGTGACAGTTTCAATCAAGAAAATTAAAACATGCCTCAAAGTTTTGTAGATTTATTCTAGGGAAACCTAAATCTGACAGGAAGCTGGTCTCCTCTGGGTCCTTGCTCGTGATTCTATCCAACACTTGTCACTTGCAGCTCGTTGCTGTTTTGATCCGAGACTCGGTTCTTCTGCCAGCATCCTAAAATAACCCCGGCATCCTTCTCTCTCCTCGTGTTCGCTCGCTCCCTGCTCTCTGACACACACAGCAGCTTCATTTCAGAGTTCCTGACCAGCAGAAGGCCGAGCTGCAAACAGAAATTAGATTTACGATGAAATGTAAGGAAAATATTACTGTGGGAGGCGGTAAATTTAATGGAAGTCCAGGAGTTTTTCCAGCTGCTTCTCTAACAACAGAAAGTCAGTTTGATACGACCGACTCTAAACCACGAGAGGCACGAGGCGGTTTTATTACAGAGCCAATTTCCCGCCTGTCTGTTCGCTGTATTGGCTGCTGTTGGCCCGCCTGTCAGCTGTTCACTTAGAGCTCGCCGACGGCCGGGAGGCAGGAATGTGAACTTTCCTCAGTTCTCTGAGATCTGATGAGGACAGAGAAGACAGATGTGTGGTCTCAGAGATGGAGTGTGATCACTGCCACCCACTCATATGTGTGTGTTTCTGCGACAGGGCAGGGAGGTGCTTCATTATCTGGATGAGAAGCTTCCTCTTCTTAGTCGGCTGCTTGTCTGCCTTTCTTTGAGGAATAAAAGCTCATTTTATCGTGTTTCAGTGCTGAAACACCTACAGATCTTGATATAACTAAAATAAGTAAACTTGTTGGAGTTTCCTGACTCACAGAGCCGGTGTAGGAGTGTCCACCACCTTCAGAGCTTCAGGAGATCTTTACAGGAACCTGACGGCTGTTTGAACAGGAACATGACGAGTCAGAGACCACACTTTGAGTCATCAAACATCTGGTGAAGGTCCTCAGATGACCTCCTGTAGTCAGATTAAACGCACAAAGATTGGTGATAATATTTTTTTGACATAAATATTCCAAATATCCAATACAATAATCATACATGAATAAAACATCTTATTGCTCAGAGTATCGACCTCCCATTTAATATTGAAACCTTTTTATTTTGGATTTGTTTTATTTATTTCCTTCAGTGAATGCTTTTTTAAATTTATTTTGACTTGAGGTTCAGGTTTATTCAGACAGCACCATAATAATAATAATAAAAACTGGTCCAAATCTGCTTCTCTTCACAGAGAGGTAAGAAGCTCTGAAGGCCACGCAGGATTAAACCATCCGCTGCTGAGGTGAGGACAGCTTCTTTTTGTCCCCAAACTCTCTGGACACCAAGCAGCTTTTATTCTGAAAGATTCCCGTCTCCTTCCTCTTTGAAGCAGCTCGTCTTCAGGAGGCACCTTCCAATCTCCCCCAAACAAAACACCTCTGTTTCCCGATCCAGCGGGACAAAGGACAGAGTGATGGATCTATATAAATGTGACACATTTAATCTGCTGCTGTCTGACCTCCTCTTAACTCAAACAGACAGGAGGAGTGAGAGGACACACACACACACACACACACACACACACACACACACACACACACACACACACACACACCTGCTGAGGGTCCAGGCTGCACAGCTCCATAAAAACACAAATTACTTTGCGTGTCCGTCCTGACAAATCATTTTAGTTATATTTAGCTCGGCTCAGGCAGATGATGCTGGAGACATTCTCCAGGCTGGAAGAAAGACGGAGAACCGTTCTGTAAACAGAACTTTTTTTTATAGTTTGGAGAAATGCTGCTTTTATACAGAAGCAGTTTAAGTCTCAGTGTGATTTTGACATCTAGTTGCTTCTTCGTCCTTTCAGCTGATTTACCTGATCAGGTATCCGAAGGTTCGGCTCATTCAGGAGACGGGTGCTGAGGCTGGTGGCTTCTGTATCTTACATACTTTTTAAAATATTTAACTTTTTTAGTTCCATTTGAATATATAAGGGTTATTAAATGTATCTTTTAGCTATGTTTTAGCTTTTGTTCTGCTTCTTTTAATGACAGTTTTCAGCTAAATGAATCAGAACTTTTTTCTGGATCCAAAATGTGAACAAACTGCTGCACCTGAGGGAGGATTCAGTCACCTGGCTCATCTTTAAAAAAACAAAGAAACCCTGAAGAGAAAAGAAAGCTGCAATATTCAGAGTTAAAATAAAGACAGAGGGAGAGGACATGATTGGATGGGACAGCAGTCATATAACCGCAGCCTCGGCTTGCGTTGAACAACAGCCGAGGCTGCAGCAGGAGGAGGCGAGCTGATGACTGATGAATGGTAAAATGAATAAATGCAGGGAGGACAGACAGATGCAGAAATGACAAAAAGATGAATGGGCGTCACAAGACGTGATGGATTAATGGATACGAGGAGGCGAGGGAGGACAGGTAGACAAGGACGCCAGAGAAGATAAGATGGAGACAAGTGCTGCAGAGCGCCCACACAAACACACGGAAACGCACCTACCTTCACTCACAAGACAAAGGGAGGCCATAGAAATGTTGACCTTTTAACTGGATTTCCAGAGAAATGCAAACGCTTGGTGAGCCAGTGGCAGAAAGAGCGCCTTTTCAGAGTAGCAGCTTGAGATGTCGGTGGGATGTCTGTGTTCGATACGAGCCCGCTCCGCTGACCTTTCCCTAATGGCCTGAGCCACAGCTCATTGTTGAACACTGGTGTGATGTTTGAAGTTCAACAGCACAAAAAAAGAAAGCTGCATTAGGACTTTAAGAGGAGTATTAGTCTTCTGCTTTTCTTTTGGTGTGACAAGTCGCAGTCAGCAGCACAGACCTGAGATTCTCCGTTTACTGGTTCCAACAGCTCACATCATGGATCAGGACTGAAGGAACCAGGATCTGCAGGGGGATGGGGCTCAGAGGAGAGCTGCAGCTTCTCCTCATCCGAAGGAGTCAGTCGAGATGCTTCACCGTCTGGTTGGGATGGGAGGAGACCAGGAGGAGACCAGGAGGTGACCAGGGTCAGACCCAAACCTCTGCAGGGACCCTCTCTGGTCTGGGAACACCTAGAAATCCACCAGGAGATGGAGAGAAGCTCTGGGTTTCCTTCCTAGACCTGTTACCGTCACAGCCTGACCACAGCTGAGACGAAGGAGATGGATATATGGATCAACATGTATTCCTTTAAATAATGTCAGTTTCATTAATAATTAATTACACCTTCAACAAGCTGAACTGAGACAAAAACCAAAGACATTAAAGGACAGGCTGCTGCTCCAAAAAGCCAAACACAAACTAAACAAACTTTTAAAAGTTACTTTCATATTTGGAGAATCTAATATTTTATGCTGATGGAAAAGAAGAAAGGTTTTAATTTTATTAGTAATATTATCTGTCTGCTCTGAGAAAACCAAGGAAGAGTTCTGATGTTTTCTCTGTAAAATATCAGATTATATTTGCGTAAACAAGCTTATTGATTGGTTTGGAGGGATTTCAGCAGTAATCTGATGACCCCGGTACCCGACTGTGTTTCTAACCCAGACCAGAGTCTGACTTCAGTCCGAACCCAGACTCCTAATCCGGCTTTTAGAGTCACTTCAGTAGGAAGGATTTTTCTTATCTCTTTCACTTCCTCGGGACATTTCTAATCTTTTCTCTCTCTCTTCGTGTGTGTGTGTGTGTGTGTGTGTGTGTGTGTGTGTGTGTGTGTGTGTAGAACAGCATCTCTCATGATGAACTTGATGACCCCATAAACCCATAAAAAGCTGTTTAAGACGAGGTGAACGCCGATGGTTCAGGTGAGAAAGGATGGCTCTTCTGATTGGTGCTTATTTCACCTCTTTTTGTTTGGATGTTTTTCTACTCACGCCCCCCACCGTGCAGCTTCATCCCTCCCTGCAGGTTCAGGATGCTGTCACTAACATGTTCACACGCTGACTCCTGAACTCATTTAACCCACCAGATGAGCCGGTGTGGGGATGGGATGGCCAGAGGAGCAAGATTTAAATTATGTGTGAAAATCTGTGCACACATCAGCACACCTGTCACAGATCTCTGGGAACACCTTAAGAATATTCAAAGTAGCATTTTACAGCTTTCTTTAGACTGAGAGCAAAGTTTCGTTTTCAGGTATTTTACTGACATTCAGACAGACTTTCTGTGACTTCCTGTGGACAGACGGCAGGGTGGATGTTTCATTATTCAGCTTTTAAGAACACACAGCAAGAGTATAAACTGTTTAACTAAAAATATATGTTTTCCTTATTGGAGAGTAAATAAAGTCCACCGTGCTGACAGCTGCAGTGCATTCTGGGTAAACATCTGGTTCTGGTCCAGAAGTCTTGTGGTTCCTTCAAGTTGAGCTGCCATGTTGTTTTTAGAGAGAAGAGGCTTTAACCTTTGACCTTTGACCTGCTGACTGAGGCCTGTAGAGGCTGAGATGGAGCACTGCATGGTCTGACCTTCAGGCTGAATCAGCAGCTGTATTAAATGCTTCCTCTTGTGAATAACCTTTCTCTCTGTAGAACGATGGACCATAAATGACCTTTGACCCTTCCCAGTTGATTCTCTGAGGTCATTGCTGATGTCTTTCCATTCTGGCGTTGTGGTAACACACACCTGGAGCTCCAGAGCAGCAGAACCTCAGCAGAACCTCAGCAGAACCTGGTCCTGAGGAAGCAGCCAGGCTGGAACCAGTTCTTCCCAGGACTGTATTTGTGACTTTCTAGTTTTACTTCTTTTCTTCTTCTCTGATGTGTAAAAGTACATTTGTCGTCTCTGACGTCTTTATTCATGAACACTTTGTCGTCTGGAAGACCTTAACGATCAGCAGCCTGAGCTCGTTAGATGTTCAGATCAATGGTCTCTCATCTTGTTGACCTTTTACTGTTCTGCTTCTGTTCCTTCACAGTAAAGTGTTCATCCTGCCTCCTCTGCCTGCAGACTCCACCCCCGTGCTGCTTTCATCGAGCTCCAGTTAGGACGCTGTGACCCCGGAGCTAACTGTCAGGTCACCTTCAGGTTTCTTCGTTTGGGGCTCTGTCTGCTGAAGGCCTCAGTCGCAGCACTCTCTGTGTGGATGATTCTCTGAAACAAAGCTGTGGGAAGCCCACAGTGTGCACTCAGGCCCACTTTGTCTTTGGACTAATGGAGCACGTTCTCCTCATCTGTAATTTGTGGCTTACACAGAGGTGCACTTTGGTAATCACCACTCCATCGGGCCTGCTTATTCAAGTTAGGAAATACTTCATTTTAATCAGCGAGCGGCCTCTTCAGCAGCAAATATATTCCTCCTGTTAGGGGTTCAAGGGGTCCTTCATGCTCAAATTACATCCAGGGTTCTGTGGAGCTAAGCCTCTGTTACCTGGAAATAATTGTTCGTGTTCACTGCCGACTGGATCCAGTTTCTGTCGGCGACACCGTTGGTCAAAGTCAACATGAAGACAAAACGACAGCTTCACATGTCTTCAACTTTTAGAAGGAAACATTTCTGTTTGAAAACCTAAAATTACAAAAAGGTAACACAGGTTCTGTGTTTTTATTAACACATTTTACCACACAACAAACTGCACAGAGCAGCAGCAGGTTCTGATGGTCCCACAGCTTCAGGTTGGTGGTTCTGCAGGGGTCATGGAGGAGATATGAAGAGTTAAAAGAGTCTGGAAGGATTCAAACTGATGTTTGGACTTAAAAACACTTATTCCCAGGAACAAGACAAAAACAAGGAGAGTTTACTCCTTCATCTGTCTCCAACAGTCATTGCTTCTACTTCTCAGGACAAATTAAAACAGTAATTATTAAAATCATCCCCCAGCTTTGAGTCTGAAGCTGCTACCTCTGGTCCGACCCCGCTCAGCTGTGGACATGTTTTAAAAGCTTTAAAAATCCTGCATCGTTTTCTGCACATGAATCACACAGAACAGAGTGAGAACATGAATCCTTTCATGCTGCTCTTCCATGGACGGTAATCCGGAGCTCATTACTGCAGATTAGTTATGGGATGAACAAAGTTCAAGGCTAAAACTGGACTCAGTATAAAAAGTTTTCTAAATGTCTACATCTGCTTTCATATTTAAACAAATCAGGGAGTTTTAGTCATCTTTGTTTAAAAACATCAGAAATAAATAACCTCAGCAAGACCTGAGCTGTGGTCTCCAACAGTTCACAGATTACAGTTTGTGTTTGTTGCTGCTTCAGTGAAAACAGCATCAGATTTTACTTCTCTTATCAAAACAGGCACCGATGATGTCATCAGAGCTGAAAACTCTGAGGCAGAAACAGTCCTCCATCCGTCCATCATCCATCCATCATCCATCCATCCATCCATCCATCATCCATCCATCCATCCGTCCATCATCCATCCATCATCCATCCATCATCCATCCATCCATCATCCATCCATCATCCATCCATCCATCATCCATCCATCCATCATCCATCCATCAT
>NC_051433.1:404643-405887 GCF_001649575.2 Kryptolebias marmoratus
TCCATCCATCCATCCATCCATCCCTCCATCCATCATCCATCCATCCATCCATCCCTCCATCCATCCATCCATCATCCATCCATCCATCCATCCCTCCATCCATCCATCCATTCATCCATCCATCAGCCTTCCTTTCCAACAAACAGAAAATTCAGTTTTCACACCCCCTCCTCCTCACCTCCTCCCCTCCTCCTCTCTTCCTCCCCACCTCCTCACCTCCTCACCCGTCTTTATCTCGTCTCGTGTCGGTGCGCTTCATCTCCTCCTCGACTAAACCAAACGCTGCTCGGCTGTTTTTTTTTTCGAGCATCTCTCCTGGTGTTTAATTGTGTAAAAGCTCTTTCAGACATCAGATTCTGTGCTGCAGACGTTTTCATGTGTGGGTTTTTCTAATTGCTCTGCTGTTATCTTTGGAATCATTTGCATTTTATTGTTTCCCTGAGCATGGAGTGAAGAGCAGCAGACTCAGAAGATGCACCTGAAATGTGTCTGAAATTAGAAATGTTGCTGTTTGCTGCCACCTTGTCTTATTTGTCCGTCCAGCTTCTTGTTAAGAGCAACTCACAGAGACAAGAAGAGAAATTGACTCAAGTCTGAGCAGAAATCTGCATTCAGCCGGTGAGCCCCAACACTTGATGTTCCCTTCTTGTTTTTGCCTCCTCAGCCTCCATCTGTAACGATCACACTTTTCTTACAGGTCCCTTGTAAATGTAAATCGCCTCTCTTCGCTCTCCTCACCTCCAATTTGTACCAATCACTCACATCTCTCCAAGAAAAGAAAAGAAATGAGAAAAAAGCTGTGTTCTCCCAAACCACTTTCACGCCGTTTGATATAAGATTTATAGTAAATCGATTCCCCACACGCTCATGTATTGTTGATGAGTTTGTCCGTGATCTGATCTCTAATAATTTTACCCGATATCACAACAGTCTGACAAACAGATCACTTTTAGTCTTTTAGAGGACAGAAGATGCTTTGAAAGGTGTGAAAATGGTTTTAATATCTCCTCCAATGTTCAAGAAAACTGAGGACAAAAAAGGAAATTCGGTTTATTCATTTCTTTACCCTCGTTAAGAAGAGCAGCTGCTCCTGTAATAATGTTAAATTATTCAGCCTCTTTCTAAGACCCACTTTAAAAATACATTTCTAGATGAGCCTAATTTCTGTTCCTGCTAACAAAATGCTGCTGCTAATTCTGAGCCTTTTTAAACATTTGTTATTAGAAGAATAAGTTCAGAATAAG
>NC_051433.1:405987-413602 GCF_001649575.2 Kryptolebias marmoratus
TCTGAGCTCAGTTCAGTTGAGGGTGGTGTTCAACAGCAGCACCTTATTAACCCTTTAAATGTGTCTAATGTGAATAAATCTCATGTGATCAGTCAGAGCTCAGACTGTCAGTTTGGGACGACTCTCAGTTGGAGCCATTTTTGTGTTTGGTTCCAACTGTTAGTCAGTTGTAGACGTACATCCATGGATTACTTTTTAAAAGTTTCATTAAAATCTGTCCACCGGGTCAAACTGGACGAGCTTCAGTACACTGATTTCATTTTCCTAAAGACTCTGCTGAATGTTAAAAATCAAGGAAGGCTCAGAAGAACAAGACCAGCAGTTCAGATTATTTAACAGAAAACTAAATGAATGCTCCGAGTTCCTACAATCCTCTTTGCTTCAGTTGTGCTGTGAAATAATCTCAACTCTGATTTGTTGAGTTTTATTTTCTGCTCTGTCTCTGAGAAATAAACCAGAAAACAAACAGAGAGGAAAAGAGCTGCTGATGAACAGAACGAGGAGGAGGGAAATGAAGGACAGGAAGACGTGTGTGTGTGTCGGGGGGGTCGCTGCTGATCAAATGAGTCGTGACAAGTGAGCTCAGTGCTCGGATCTGTGGGTCACCCAGGAAGATAACGGAGAGGAGAAAGAAGACGGAGCTGGAGGAGGAAACGAGAGAAGCTGCTGCAGATTCCAGGTGGAGCAGGAAGAACAGCTGAAGGATTCAGACTCTTTGAATGGTTTGTTTTTGCTGCCCGTCAGCAGAGGATGAACCCCTGACAGAACCGCCTGCCTTCCATTCGAACCCGTTTCTCAGCAGAACATTCGTGTCTGAGATGTTAAAGGTTCCAGACTCTGACTCCTCCTGCACATGTATCTGCATAAAACAGATTTCTCTTGTTGAGTAAAATGTATATAAAACTGTTTATGATTTTACATTTCACAGAGCATCCGGACTCTTCTGGCCTCGGGGTGTAAATATGGGTCAGAATCTTAGAAGGTGTAATCGGCAGAAGTTCCTGAGGGGTTTGAGTGGAACATAAAGACAGCTGTAAATGACTGAGATCTGATGGACGTGATGGGAGGTGAGGAGAGCGAGGTACTGAGGGGGACCTTTCAGAAAGCCCATTATCTCTGTGGAACAAAATACGAGTTCTGTGAAGAACAACACAGCAGTGCAGGGCAGACCCTCCCTGTGTGGTGGTTAACATCGCCGGGTCGAGGAGAGGGTCAGAACAAACGTGCCATTAGGAGGAGGCGGGCAGATTGTTTGAACCGCTGGTTATCCCCCATCCAGGACCCACTCTGAGTTCACCTCCAGGCCTGAGCCTCACCGAGGAGCCTAACAGAGTCCACTCCTCAGAAAACAGAACCGTGTTTTCATCTGACACTGACAGAACCAACATTTCATACAGGAGACACATGGCAGAGATCTGATCTGAGCACTTTCACATCTTTATCTGATTTATTTCATTCTTTCTCAAAACAGGATGAATAAAATAATAAATTCTGCTTCCATGTAAAGATTCTTTCAGACTAAAATCTGAAGCTGGGGACAACCAATGCAAATGTTCAGATTTTAAAAAGCAGCTCTCAGACTGAAAACATTTCATCCTTCACCTCAACGATATGAGTTTTTAGCAGGCAGCAGGTGTTAAAAGCTCATCTGGCTGATGGTTATGATGTACCTGGATCCATTTTATTGTCTGCTGGTTTCTGCAGGATTACTGCCTGTTATTGGTGATATTTGTTAATATTAGTATAATGAAATCTGACAGGTCGGAATGTAAACAAAAAACAAAACGTGTTTTACTTTTTTATGTGTCGGTCATTAGAAACAATCATAGGAGAAAATAAAATATGAGGAGCAGATGGGAATTCTATAAAAAAACAAAATTACTGCAGAAATGTTCAAAGCAGCGTCTGCTGGAAACTCCAACATCCATCAGCTTTAGATTCAGGTCTTCCTCTTGTATTATCTGATCTGTGGTAGAGGCAGACTCTTATTTTGAAGAGCATCTGGGAGCTTTATTGTCAAATGCAGTTGGCAGGATGAGACTTAAATGGGACAAGCTGTGTGGCGTTACAACGAATGGAGCTCCAGTTCTATCAGGTGAGTGCAGACGGCCGCTTTCTACGATGTGAGAGTGGAGGTAAGGCTGTTAAAATTATCTGTATCCTCCACCAAGAAGCCTCTGAGTAAAATGTGAGGAACACTGCTGGTGATGGCTCGACCACAGAGAGTTTCAAGCGTTCCCACCTGATGAGGATGCTGAATAAGGGGAACTACTCTACCATTCTGACCCACGGCTCCGTGCTGCAGGGCTTTTATTCCCCGAGATCAGAAATTAACCAGTTTTTGAAAGAGAAGGACCGGCCTCTTCAGGAGCTGAGTGACCCTCGATGGTTGGAGGATTTAACTCTTAACTCACTGAACAAGAGCCTGCAAGGCAAAGACCAGCTTCTACCACAACTTTGTGTGCACAGGAACCTTCAGTGTTGCACATTTCCCCCCGCTGTCCGAAATCCAATCTGCTTTTCCAAAGAGAAATGTGTCTGATGAGTCGCCACCCAAGAAGAATGATGAGCCTGTTTGGTTCAACAAACAAATGTGAGCAAACATTTTCTCTGTTAACTCTGACTGACAGTCAGCTTAAACATCCCGTCCTCCGTCTCTTTGTACCCGGCTGTGAAGGAGGATCTCCGTCCAGACTAAGAAGCAATCTGAGTCTGTTGTTTTGTAATAAAATGAATGAAATCTCATCCATCCATCGATCCATCCATCCATCCATCCATCCATCCATCCATCCATCCATCTTCTTTACCCACTTCTCCATTCCGGGTCGTGGGGAGCTGGTCTTTATCTCCTACATGAAATCCCATAAATGAAAAATGTAATGAAATCATATTCAATTATCAACATCTGATTGATTTTGCTGACTTTAATGCACCTCTTGTGAGTGGCTCAGCCCTCAGTACGTTTTTCTGTTTGTGGCCCTCATGGGAAAAGTTTGGACACCCCAGGTCTAGACCAAGCCACGCCCACTCAGAGTCACACCGCTGCTGTGACAAATGGCTTCTTTCTGTACCTCAAATCTCTGGGTATGAGGTGACCAGAGCTGCAACAACCAACTGGCAAAGACACAACTTTACCTGCAAGTTCAGAAACAAACATATTTCAAGATGAAAAAGTTAAAGTTGCTTCTGTTGCTCCTCTTTCACTGGAGACCAAGCTTTGATATTTTAATGAATCACTTTATTTGCAGAGAACTATTGCTTGAAATGAATTTAATCCATAAGACTGAAAGCATCTGAGCAGCAGAATCACCAACCAAACCAGCTTGGTGAGAGGCTCAATCAGCTGCAGGAGGACAGATTCAGTGAGTATTCATGAAGATGCAGTCCAGAGAGTTTCACCTTCACTGGATTTTCTCTTCACTCGACCATTTCTCTGGAGTCCAGTAACGACTAACAGGAAACTGTCCTTCCTGTCATGTTGACCACTCAATCACAGCACGGTTCATCCAGGGGCTGAGCTTCCACAAGATGAAGTTAAAGTAAAACCACACTGCCGCTGAAGAACACTGAGAAAATAATGGTTGCTTCATTAAGTCTCTGTATTCTGAGAGATCTTTAATGAAGTGCTATAATTGAGCATGATTGCAGTGATTTAAGAAAAACAAACAACAAATTCTGTTTGCACACTTCTGGATCAATCTCTGCGTCGAGCCCTTAAAGTCCAGCACATTTCCTCATGTCTTCTAACGAGGATGCCCGTTAAAGTGAGTGTAATTAGTTTGAGTTATCCAACGGGCGCCTCCCATCACAGATGTTTTGTTAAATTAAACCCTCGGCACCTCGACCAGCCTCTGCTGTAAAATGCAGCAAAGCAGAACCCCACCGCTGCCTCTTAACTGCACGGACTCTGCAGTGTAATTATGGTGGATTAGTTTTATTAGGGAGGAACAGCGATTCAGGCCTGTTTGTTACTTTTTCATTTCATTAACCGATGCTAACGCAGGCTTTAAAGTGCTAATAGTTTTCTCCCACAAAGACCATCAGCTGTGTTTAGCTGGAGTTAAAACATACATTGGCTTTCATGCTTTCATTCTGAGAGTCGATGAGAAGATCAGTATCAGCAAAAACGGGAGATAAATGACCGAACTTCTGCAGCTCACACGACCCTACAGTTCACTGAAATGACTAAAAGTTCTACCTACAGAAGTACTTTTACCTACAGAAGTACTTCTACCTACAGAAGTACTTCTACCTTCTACCTGGGAGTTGATGTGAGAACTGTTTTGAAAGTTCCAGTCAAACTTGCAGCAGATTCTTGTAGTTTTATTGCATCACAAGCAGCAGCTGTGGCTCTCCATGCTGTTTTAATTGCTGGATCTTAGCGGGACATCGAGTTGGAGCTGATTGATACCTTGTTTTAATCACTGGTCATGAATAAATACCTTTATGACCAGATAAATCACAGCAGAAAGACCAGACCAACACCACGGGCATTTCTCGCACTCTAACTGGGATTTCATCAGTGAATTATGGTGGTAAGAGTTTCTGCAGAGTTCTCCATCAGTGAGGAACACGCGCTTCTTCTTGAGTCGTGATGGAACCAGGTTTCTGCAGACTCATATGAAAAATACATCGTGAAAACAAGTTGAGCAGAAGTTTTATGTAATGAGGACTTGGCACCTCTTTTCTGAAAGAGGAAAGATTTTGTTTCCAAGCACTTATGAAATGGGTAAAATTGAGCAAAAAGCCTTAAAATGTGCATAAAGCAAAATAAAGTTGTTTTTTAAAACATTTAAGTGCCAGAAACATTTGGAAATTTGGAGATCTTGTCACTGAGTGATGACTTATAACCAGGTCTTAATGTCATCATGGAGCTCCCTGGAGACGTTTCCACCATCTGCTGCAGCGAACAGAAACCAAAGATCCATATTTACTGCCTCTCCTCCAACTGTATTTTAGAATTATTGTGACAGAGAGGCAGATTTATGGAGCACCACAGAACTAATTGTGAAAACAATCTGGAAATTGGTTCATTTGGACTTTTTGAGTGCTCTCCCCCTCCTCCCCCTCGCTGAGTTTCCTAACACCAGTGACTCTGTGGCTTTCAGAGATGACTCTTCAGAAAGTTTTCACCCCAACACCTTCATTGTTTCAGTCAAGGTCAGAGGGACGCCTCGCCGCTGCTTCCCCTGAAGTTTGCGATGAGTTCTTCCAGGGCTGCGGGCCAATCAGAGAGCTTGAAAACTCTGAACGCCAGAGTGTCTTGATGGCGTGCCAGCGTCGCTTAGCCCCAGCCTGGCTCTGACATTCCTCCTGGCAGAGTGAGGCTGTGACTCGGGCGAGGTTTTCAAACATCTCTCACTGCCCCAAAGAGCAAAATTATGGCTAATTAGTCACCGTGCTGCCATGGTTTATTAGGACTGACAATGTTCGGAGTGCCGCTGACGGCGCTCAGCGCTTCCCCTCTCTGCAGCCACATTATTGAAATAAATAATTCACCGTCACATCTGTTATCTGTTCACAGTAAACATTGTGGCGTGTGGCTCATCCTTCACTGACACACTCATCATTTTGTGGTTTGTAGCTGCAGACTTTTTTTAGCTGCTCGCTGAGTTTGGACTCAGCAGAACTCAGAAATCATCCAAATACATTTATTACACTTTAAAGGTTTGCAACATTTACAGGCATGTTTTATACCAAAATTACTGCAGATATGTAGGTTTATTTAATGACAAAGACACTGACAAAAACAACCGAAATGTCATCTATAATATCTTTGTTAAAGTTGCATCAGTTGTATTTCAGTGAACTTTGACCTGCTGGTTTGATTCTGTCAGAATTCTGGTGCCGGTGGTTCTGGTGAGTCTTCAGCTTTTATCTTATCTTATTTATCATCAAATCTTCCTCTATGTCAGCTCTTTGGTTGAAGACGTCCAAAGAGGCGCAGATGATCGTATTCCACCAGTTTTGGTGTCTGGATCTGGGGTTTGAGCAAATCTCCACCCCAGCAGACCGTGGTGAACAGGGAGCCATATTGTCCAGGTTTAAAGCCTTCATGGAGTCGTTTGCATCCACAGAGCTGTGGTAATTCTATGCTGGCCTTTCCTTGGACTGTCTCTGGTTCATCTCCTGGAGACCTGACCTCCTGACCTTCTCGTGTCCCCCTCATTGCCTCAGGTGGAACGGATCTCTAGAATCTCCATCCAGGGGATTGTGTATCCTGATCAATCAGTGTCCTGGTCCTGATGAGGCTGGCTCTTGCTAATACCAGATCTCATGTACTTCAGGACATCTTTGCTTCACTGGACCTTCTGAACCATTTAAAATCATGGATGGCAGCTAATTGTCTCAGTCTAAATGAGAAGAATCCCAAAATAAACCTTTTTGGATCGTTGTCACTGGAGCATTCTGTCCTTCCTGGTGGGACTAAAGTTTTTCTTGTTCATTCCTGAGCTTTGCTCTTTAAAGCACATTTTGAATTAAAACCCACAGATTTCATCTCCATTCTCAGTATTTCAGGTGGTTTTATACATTATTACAAGTTATTTTAAGGAACCGAACATGTTGTGAGCCAGTGCCTTTATTTTCTGTCTCGGTTTCAGTCCTCAGTGGTTCTCCACGTCTTCATACAGGAAGATGTTGGATGGATTTGAGGAGCAGCTCCAGCCGTTGGTGAAGAGTTGGAGGGCAAAGGGATGTTAATTAGGAGAGCCATTTTTAGTTCTTCTTGCTGGAATGTCAGTGATGAAGCTTTGGGATGTGACACGGCTCTTTCTGCTCGACTTCCTGTCTGTCTCCATGTTCCACTGGAGGGGAGGACTGACCTTACGAGCCGCTGTAATGAGGAAGAGGAGGCCAGGGCTTTGACTGAATGATAGACTTTGGCAGAAGAAGTTTTAGACCGAGATGCAAATAAAAAACTTACCAGCCAGTAAAATAGAAACGGAGGAATTTGAGACAATAATTATGACAGATGAGTGTGGGCCACATTTTATTATTAACTGCTAACATGTATTTAACTTTATTTTAGATTGCTGCATTAAATTAGGTGAATAAAAGACCAATCAGTCATAATATTATGACCACCTGTCTGACACTGAGTAGGTCCTGCAGGAGTTTACATGTTCCTCCTACAGACTAAAGCCATCGGTTCTGTGTGTCAGTGAGGGGATGGACTGGTGACCGGAGCAGGGTTCACCCGCCTCTCACCCAGGGTCCGATGGAGACCAGATGATCTAAAACAACTCTGCTGTAAGCACAGCAGGTAGGTTAGATTAGAGGGGGGCTATGACATCATGTCTTCAAAGGGTGGGGTTCTGGTTGTCACACTAAAACACAATCGTGGCATTTCAAGATGGAGATTTGGAGATGAGCCACAGCTGGGCCTGACAGGTAACGAGGAACAGGTGAAGGGGGCGTGGCAGGCTGACTGGAAATCTACTGAGCCGAGGGCAGGTGGGAAGTGGAAAAACACAAGGAGTGACACCATGGCTGTATTAATATATGGAAACCAAAAAATAAAAAAAATAATTAGGTAAGTATAATTTTCTGTTGCTAATTTTTTTCTTAAAATTTATTAGCAATAATATGTATTAATATTACTTACCAGATATAT
>NC_051433.1:413702-418104 GCF_001649575.2 Kryptolebias marmoratus
TGAATGGCCCAGAATACCGTTTTGTGGCTCTCTGCTCTCTAGCTTTCAGAATTCAGTGAGACTGCAACAGAAAATGTTTTTCTCTTCATTTTGAGACAAACTGATGTCCGACAGCCCAGAGAGACTGTGCTTGATCTTGGCCACTGTGGGACGTCCATGTGGGGTTTGGACATGTCTGTGTTGGAGAGGGGGATCTTTTTGTGGTTATGGTTTGAGTTTTGGTGTACTTTGTGGAGTTTAGTGTCTGCCTGAGTCTCCTGCTGATTACAGCTCCAGTGGTTTTAGATTTAGGCTCAGCAGCTGTTTGTTCGGGGCTTGTCCTCAGGTTTGTGTTTTGTGTCCATTTCTTGTAGGATTAGAGGTTGTTAGATGGTGGAAACCAGTGTGATTGGTGTGATGGTGCAGAGTTGGTGTTTATGAGCTGGGACTGCTTTGAGGTGTCTTCAGGGAGACAGGGAGTTATGCTTATTATTATTATCTGTCAGGTTTTAGAGGTTGGTTGTTTTGACCCAGAACACTGGGGGAGTTTCAAAGAAAATTTGAATTAATTAAACAAAAACAAAAGGCTGACATGGCAGCAAAAAGTCTTTGGAATTCAACAGGGAGACACGAGGAGATAAGCTGACTGCAAACACAAAGCTGACAGTGACCAACAGGGAAGACAAGAACAACGGGGAAACTCAGAATATAAAGACACAACTAACAACCTCAAATGACAAACACCTGGTGAGAGGACAACCAGGCACAGGTGAGAGTGGGCGGGGCAAGAGAGACAGTGACACAAAGAAAAGACATGAAGTCAGGGATAAAGACTAAAACCACAGGAAACACCAACAAATACAGAACCTGATCGTATCAAATGAATGTTATTATGATCACAGTCTCTGTTGGTTCTGTCAGTAATTCTGATTTCAGTCCTTTCATTATGAAAACTGACAGTTTATAATTTACAGATTGTTCTCATGCAGCTGTACACCAACACAACTCAAACACAGAAAAACAACAACTGCTGTTTTACAGAACAACCTCAGGTTTGCTGGGTTTCTGTTTTTATTCCATTTTAGTGATTTTAGTTGTTGTGAAAGCAGCTTCAGCTGGAGGAACATGTGGAACCTGTTTTCTCCTCCAGGTGAGAAGATGCTCGAGCACGTCTTCATTGACACGTTCCTAATTGCTCTCCTAACGGAGCCCAGAAGTCTTCGGTGCTGTTGGCGAAGCGTTATTGTCTGACAGAGCTGCAGCAGCAGATAATGAGTCTGCTGAGCTGCTTCTTGGTCATTTCTGCTGCAAACATCTCCACGTCTTTGTTGACCTTTGACCCTGCAGTAGGGCTGACAAACCAGTCAGATTTCCAACTATTAAGGTTTGGATTACATGTTGCTGCTTTTGAGTTCTGTTAGTAGAGTTGACTATAAACAGTAAAATACTTTAAATTGATAAAAGGTTTTACTTTATTGAGTTAAAGTTTTACAAAGTCCTCCTTAGGAAAATATATTAAAAATAAATTCTGCAGTTTGGGTCCATTCTGTTCACCTCCCAGCAGAAGCAGTCAAATCCATGAAATGAGTCATGATTTGTGCAGCATTGATGCTGAAGCAGAAGAAGCAGCAGTTGGGATGAAACCTGCTCACAGATCTGTTGTCAGATTATAAAAGTGACGTTCTTCCAGCAAACATCAGCTCTCACACACCTCCCGGGACGAGAGGAAACAAAAGCTGGAAGTCATTTACAAACAAACAAACAAACACATTTTACTGATACCTGCAACAGCAGTGTTAATCTCACACACACACACACACACACGGTCCAAGTGTAGCTGGCAGAGCAGCGTGTTGTTTGGCATTCTGCAAATGTCAGAAGGATAGTGTTGAGAAAAACAGCCGGGGCACCTGGGAGATTACATTTTATCAACATACAAATGAGCCCTGCTTCACACTAAACTGGGCACCGTGACAGAATACTAAGCACAGCTGAGATGAGAGGGAAAATGGCTGTGACATTGAATTGTGTGGAGCCCCTGTGCACAGCTGTGCACGTGTCTGTGCACTGATGGAGGTAGCTGTGTGTGTGCGCCGTATTAAACCAGGAGGGCTGTTTGTGGCCTGCAGTGACACTAAAACAGAATATGAAAGCAGAATAATCAAATATGGGGAGTGAATTCTTTTATCTGCAGTCCAGAGACTTGAGATCAGGCTCTGCTGGCTGCAGGACACAAACACACATTAGTTCATATAATTATAAACTGAAACTGCTTCTTCATGACTGAATCTGAGCTGCTGGACTGTGGAGGCAGGAAATGGAACTAAAAACTATCCGTTTTCTTCTCTAAGACACAACTGGACTTTTTTAAATGATTTAATCCCAGACAGAGACAGTCTGGTATATTCAGTTTATTGTCTTCAGGTTTAGTTTTTACTCCGTGTTTTTTGTATTCCTGTCATCATTCACTCAGTTTATCACCTGTTTGTCTGCCACGCCCACCTTCACCTGTCCTAAGTTAGTAATCACTCACCTGTACCCAGTTCTCCTAATCACCTGCAGCCTTTAAAACCTGCTCATTTGTTGCTTTCTCGCGCTGTGTGGTTCTCCTCGTGTCTCGCATGCACGGCTTTCTTGCAGCCTTTGTTTCTTTTATTGTAAATAAATTATCTTTTGCCTGGAGCTATCAGTATGAGTCTGCATTGGGTTTGCCTCACTCTCCACCAAACCCAGCAGATGCAAGGTTTAGGAGTAGTGAGACCAAGATTGAGGCAGAAATGGAAGAATTACAGATGACCAGAAATGAAGGTGCTTCATTAATAATCACTTGACAGCAGTTTTCATTTAGACAACAAATATAAAGTGTAATATGTTGCAGGGTGACAGTTTTACTTTAATTTATTCTTCAACTCGTCTTATTTTGCTTCTGGGGTTCAGATTCATTAAAGAACAGAAAGCTGAATGTTCACAGGAAGAACATCAGCTTTGTTCTGTGGGAAGAACCAGTTACTGATGTTTTAGGAACAGAGAACTGTGAATAAAACCTTTTCTCCAGGATTCTGGACAGAATCAGAAAGCTTTGTTTTAATAAAAGAAGTAAGGAAGAGGAGGGTTTGCTGCTGGAGCTCAGACCGACTCAGACTGATGCTGAAATATGCTCCAGCTTTTTTCCACAGGTGTGGGATTTACACAGTTCAAATATCTGCCTGTTTGTGTGGCCTATTTATTTTCCCATCAATATGCAAAGTATCTGGGCTGCACAGAAAACCTCTCGAGTCATTTGATTGCGGAGGAGATCAGCCTCTACAACAGACGACACAGCGTAATGTGAAAGGGGGTGGGGGTCGGTGTTTTTATCTTTAATCCACTTTCTGTGCGCATCTTTGTGTTCTGTGTGTGGATGATAATAGGACGGCGTTAAAATATTCATCAAGCATGAAGGATGGATGGTTTTTATGGCAAAGGATGAAACAGTTTAGTTTGACTGCATTTAGGAGACAGACTGATCAGATGATCAGGTCCAGATGAGACCTGGATCCAGATAAGACCCAGACCTGGATCAACAGGAAATCCAGCTGCTGCTCCTCATGGAAAGGAGTCAGCTGAGGAGGTCCAGACATCTGATTAGAATGTTTTCAGGACAGACTAAACGATAGGTTTAGTATTAGTTACACTAACTAATCCTGTAAAAATAGGCACAAAACTTGAAGTGAACCATATTTTTTACCATTTAATTCTCCTCACATTAACTGAGCCACAGTCACTGCAGCGTCGCTGTCAGTTTGTTTAGAGAACATGGAGGATCCTGCTTCAGAGCGAGGAGAGGCTCAGTGAAAGCATTTTACCAGATAAAAACTCATCAAGTGGTTTACAGCAGCAATAAAGGAGTCGGCTGAGATGTGAGGGGGAGGAGGACGGCTCTGTCTGAGGACACAAGGTCAAGAACACTCAGTATGACAACATGACTGATTGGAGAGGAGTTTCAAACTGAATCTGGGAATCCAACGAGTGTCCGCTCAGCGCAGGAAGATGGACAGATATGGATCAGACGATAACAGGAAGTCTCTCTGTCCACCGTTCTCCCAGTTTGAGCTGGTCTCTGTGCTGAAGGGTTTTTACAAATTAACTTGTCAAATTATCTCTGAAAGTCTGAGCGTTGCTGCATCTGTTTCCCTGAGCAGCGCTGAGGATCGGATGTTGGAAACAAAACAGATCTACGGTTTAATGATGCAGAAGAAGAGATGAGCTGACAGGAGACAGAATTTACATGAAGAAGACTGCTTCAAACTCCACACAGGACGGGTTTAGAGCTCCAACAGGACCGGGTTTAGAGCTCCACACAGAACCGGGTTTAGAGCTCCAACAGGACCGGGTTTAGAGCTCCAAACAGGACCGGGTTTAGAGCTCCAACAGGACCGGGTTT
>NC_051433.1:418964-427377 GCF_001649575.2 Kryptolebias marmoratus
GGACCGGGTTTAGAGCTCCAAACAGGAGCGGGTTTAGAGCTCCAAACAGGACCGGGTTTAGAGCTCCAACAGGAGGATCAGGAAGTCTCCAGCCGGGACACAAACAGAAGAATAACGGTCAAAAGGAACGAGTTTTGGCAGATTTTGCTGCAGTCTCAGGTTGTCTGAAAGCATGTCTACAGTGTCTGTATTTAGTCAGTTATTCTAAATTCATTTAGCTGAATATTTATTCAAACCTTTTCAGCCACACAGAATTTCTAACAGTCTACCATGAAACCATCCTGACATAATGAAGGAAAGGAAAAAGAAAAGTTGTTTTTCGGTTGAGTCAGCCCTCTGGTAGATTATTAGTTCTCTCTGGAGTTGTGACAGACTTTATGAGATGCAATTTCAGCTGACTGAATCACTTTTCTTTCAGTAATTGAACAAAGCCATGAAAGGCAGCAGATTGTAGCGTTTGACGGTTCATTGTTGGACGAAAAGGTACAGCCGTGGTCACAGGGGCTTCACCATTAGAGGTCCGTTTGATTAAAAACCTTCTGTGTCCACCAGAACAGCCCACCTCTTCCAGCAGGAGGCTGAGTCTCTAATAAATAACAGCTTTGTGTCTGACAGGACTTTAAATTAAAAACAAGTTGCTCATCAATCAGTCAGAACGTCCTCGGCAGGTCCGGTCCTCTGTTGGATCAGGTCGTCCACGATGGACCCGGAGGGTCGTGCTTCTGAGCATGTGCAGTGGCGCTCAGAACCGGACCGGTTTCCAGGATTTCCCAGGTTTATTCCAGTGAGGGACTGAGTTCCTACATCAGTGCTTCCCAGAGAGACGTTAAAGGCAAAGAGCCCCACATTAAAGTGTAACACAGGCCCAAAATAAACCCTCCGTCAGAGAGAGTTCCTCATAACCAGCTGATCTGCAGACAGTTTATTGACTTCTAAAACATTCCTGCAGGCACACGTGTCCACAGGGAGTTAGCATGTCTGATGCTAACTCCAACACGTGACAATAAACCAGAACGTCGAGTCATGCTTTCAAAATGCTGAGTCATTCTCTGTTCTGTAGTCTTTGATTTATTTTGTTTTTAGCAAAAACACTGATCTTATTAACCTAGTTAAAGACAAATTTAGGCTTCAAGTCAAATACTTGAGATTTAAAGTGGTGAAGAAATAATTTAATTCATATAAGTGATGGATGTTTCCTCCACCCTTCAGTCAGACCTTTAAACTGCTTCAAGGTTATTTTGAAACAAAGTTCAATCTAAAAACAGGTCATCTGAGAGAGTGATGTTCCACTTTACAGGAAATAATCCAGAACGATGATCAGCAGCCTTTCATGGAGGCGGGGGATCATGTAACTCCCTGTCTGTGTTCATTTCTCTTTAGGTCAAATATCTGATGAACAAGGGAACAGATTTTAATGAAACTCTCAATCAGACTCAAGATGGCCGCCACAGCTAATCGACACAAGTGGAAATAACTGTTGAGCTAAGAGGTGGTGTGGTAGTAGCAGAGAGTCAGCAGAATTATTCCACCACCTTCCTGCTGGTCAGACTGTGACTGTCAAACATTTCCTGTTCCTGCCGTCAGAGACCAGCTGATTGAGCCATACATATTTCTGATTTCATCTCATCCTCACCAATCAACCAATCCAGGATCAATGCTCCATTAATCCGTCATCTCAGCGTCTGTTCGGGAGCTTCAGTATCTGAGGAAGTCTCAGGAATACATTCATCATCGCTCGCCCCACCTCCAAATTAAACCCTGTCAGGTGCAAACTCTTTAAATCCAATCAATATTCTAAGTAATCAAAGCGAATCATTTGTATGCGCCGATGGAAAGACTCAGCTGTTGTCCTGCTTTCAAAGCCAATTCACTACCTGGTCACTCAAAGGCCAGATCAGTTGGTAAAACGTTCAGCAGGAACGGACTGATCCATCAATCCAAGGCTGAGAGGCAGGAAGTGACAGTCAGGGTTTGATGGCGGAGCGTGACAGGCCGGGACGAACGGTCCCAGCAGGTCCCAGCAGGTCCTGCAAGGACGAGGAGTCAGGAATGACGAGACCAGGCGGTTCTGTTTAAGGTACCGGTTGGTTTTATTATTACAATGCACACTTTGATAAGCAAAAAAAAGCCTTGGCATCCTGCAAAAACCAACCATATCAGGAGAATACGAGCCCCATCGCAGAGCGGACCGCACCACCTTATTATTGCAAAGGGTCACTTTCAGTCAGAACGCAAACACAAAGATGTAAAAATAACATTTGTGATTACATAAAACATGGGTCGGGGGAGCTAAAACAACACTCTAAAATAAAACCGATATATGACCCATGAGGAAAAAGAATGAGTATACAAACTGAATCATCGTTAAACTAGAAGACTAACTGGTTCAAATCACCAAACACTAATCATTAATTGTTTCTTTAATAATCAAACTCAAACGAACAGATTTTCACTGACTGTGATCACGTTCAAAGAAATTCAGTGTTTTTGGTGAATTTCCGCCCCGATCGTCTCCCGGTGGTCCTCTCCCACCCGGGACAGTCTCAGTAGCACAGAAACAAACTCTGATTCTCATCCTGTTAACAGAGTTTAGAGTTAAAAAGGAACCACACGGAATGACATTTAAACCAATATTAGATCAAATAAACAGGAAATGGACCAAAGCCTTTTGAACTAAACTAATTTTGCTGATTTTTCTGGACTTGAATTTGAAGCTTTTAATAAAAATGAAGCAACTAAACTTCATTCCATGTAAAAAGTGACTGAATGTGAATAAATGAATCGTTCCCTCCTCCTGCCAACAGGACGTTCAGGTTTTTACTTCTTCTTCTGACCGCCGCCGGTGTTCAGAGCGAAGCGTTGTGATGGTGAGGACTACTTCCTGAAACCTATCAGCGACACGGTGTTCTCTGTGCTGACGAGCAGATTTCTCATTTCTTCAGAGTTTGTCTGGATCTGAATCAGTATCTGTGGTTCTGGTGTTGGACGGTTATATTTGGATGTAAATATCTCCTGTCACTAAAAGCCACTCAAATATATCAAAGTGAATTAAACTCGTATTGTGCTACTTTTTCCTCCGTTTCTCACTCTTGTTGTAGTAATTAGGAGGGAATTATCTGTTAGTTTTATTTGATTTCTGGAGATCGGGAACCAAAGCTCCAGTTTGGGTTGTGTTGGTGTTGCTGCACGAGTCTAAGATCAATTCATGTGATGAAACATTTATTTATCCTCTTATCTGCTAAAGATCTTAATTTTCCCTCTTTTTAGAGTTTGGTTCTTTTTTTATAACTGATCTAATATTGATTCAATGACATTCCGTAGTGTTCGGTTTATTGCAGTCACATAAATCAAAGTGAGATGAAACTGAAGTCAGCTTCAAATTAGAAATTCACAACAAACTGAGAGCTAAATAAGTGATCTGGATCAGACCGAGCCCGTTCCATGATGGGCTGAAGGAATTCTGCTTGACTTGATCTACCATCCAAGATAAAAACAACCAAAGATGAATCTGAGTGTCTTCCAGATAGACAGTGATTTAAAAACCCAAAAAACAAATTATTACTCATCTCTACGTCTTTTGAAGCTACCTTGTTATTCTCTGCTGTACTAGACTTTGTGAATAAGGATAGAAACAGACAGCAAGTGTTAAAAAGGCAAACACACACACACACACACACACACACACACACACACACACCTCGACCCCGGTTCTTTCTGCCGTCTGCAGGCCTGATCTGAGATCCTTTGTGGTCGAGAGGCCTCACTCCGTTTTAAAACCAGCTCGCTGCTGTCTTGTATTGTTCCAAAGCAAGAAAAAACCAAAGAGTTGTTAAGAAGACACTTCAGTCCAGAGAAAAAGAAAAGGTTTGGGGATAAACGGGAAGAAAAATAAAATCTGGATCCAGTATTCAAATCTAAAAAAAACTTCAAATGCTGAGAAGGGAGAGCAATCCTCCCGGTTGTTGCTGCTGAGCAGCTGGGTTAAACCAAAAGCTCATCGTGACCAGACTTTGTTTGGCTTCGGTCTTTGTTGGAGTCGGGCTACCATTAAAACCAGTAGTCCCTCCCAGCTGTCCCACCCAACCGTGTCTCCCCACCCAAACCAAAGTCCCTTGTGGCTGTTTGTACTTTAGCACCTCTTGTCATCTCTCCCAGTAAAAGTCCAGACAGATAAAAACACCAGAATAGAAACTGTTGCAGTTCCTCAGGCATCCTCTGCCCTTCACCCTCCCAGGGGAGGGGGGGACAAGTCTTAGGGCGGCACGTAGGGGGGCGGAGATCTGTAGGGAGTCATGTTCTTGGGACGTGAGCCCTTGCCCTCCATGGGAGTGGTGAAGGGCGGTGGAGGCTGGTAGGGGGGTGCGTTGGGGTCCTCGTCTCGCAGAGCCGTGTACTCCCCCAGCAGCTCCTGGTTCAGGGGAGTGGTCTCTGGAGTGGCCATGTTGGGGTACTCAGGGGGTGGAAGGGGGGGTTTCTCCTCCTGGAGAATCAGAGGCATACTGGAGGATGGAGGAGGCTTCGAGTCATCGAGTTCATCTGCAAAGATGATTGGCACGCCTTTTTTGATGAAGGTAGCCTGGTCCTCAATGGTGAGCTTGCCCCTTCGTTTCTTCCTGTAGCAGATCATTGCAATGATTCCCGCGATCAATAAAATGGCTGCCACCACCACGGCAGGAATGACTGTGTGAAGGTACACGTCATCCGTGCTGTGCCGGCTCGATCCCACACCTGGAGTGACCGTAGGAGGTTCAGGTATACTAATCTCTGCCGGCGGGATGAAGGAATGTGTTCGGCAGCTTGCTCGGCCCCTCACTTTCACATCCAGTGGCTTGAAGTCGGGCTCCATGGCGTACCTGAAGTTCTTGGAGGGTCTTCCATCAGCGTCGCCAAGAGTCCTGCTCATAACCATGAGCTGCTCTTTTGGACACGGGTGCTGAGGAAGGCTGGTGTTTGTCCATTCAACCACAATCGACCCTTTGCTGATGTTTCTGAGACTCACTGTGCTGCTGTTTCGGTCCCCAAGTGCATAGGCCAGTTTTTTAACCAGAAGGATTTTCTTATGAATGTTATTAGAGACAGAGCGTGGTTCTCCATCGAAGCGGGCCGTGAATATGACGGGGGTTTTATCGTTGGCAGGCCAGCGGTTCACATGGACTTCAATAGCATCGATTGCATTAAGGCCACCTTTGTCAGTTGCCTGCATGAAGTACTCGTGTTTCCCGACGTGCAGGACATCAGGGAGGCCATAGAGGAGTTGGCTGGTGGTGTTGAACTGGATCCAGGATTCCTCTCCAACCACTTCGCTGTGGTTCTGCCTTAGAGTGAGGCGTAGTTTATCAGTTGTCCCATCCTCTTTATCAAAGAATGTATCAGAGGGGATCTTGACTTCAAAATAGGTGCCCACCAAAGCATTGACCTGGTCAATGGGGTTCCTCAGGACAGGCTTCTCATTGTTTGGATCTACAATGACACCAGGTGATGGGGTGGTGCTTCTGGGTGGTTTGGGTGTGGTCATCTTGGATGGTTCTTTGTACACTGGAGTGGTCCTGGGCTTCTTTCCAGGTTTCTTGGTGGGTTTTTTGGTGGAGGGCAATGTAGGGGTGGCTTCCACATAAATGGCCCTTGTGGTGGTTGGCTGGATGGAGACAGTGCTGGTGGTCTCCATAACTTTTGTTGGTTGAGGAGGTCCAATTGTTGGGGTGTGGGCTATAGGGTCACGGACTCTGATGGTGGGCTTCCCTGGAAGAGGAACTGGGCCTCTAACGGGGGGAGCAGAACTTTCTGTAGGTGCTGCAATGGACGGAGAGGAGAGAGTTGGGATAATCCTCACTGGTGGCTCCACCACGGTTGTTGGAGGAAGCACGGCCAGAATCGGTGTCGGGGTGTTGTTTAACTGCCGCCGCACCCGCTTCGGGACATGAGGCTTCTTGTTGGCGATGTGCCACCCCACCACAGGGTATCCCAGCCTGGCCGACATCGTGCCTTCTTTGGCAGGACTCTGGACGCTGTTAATGTTTGGAACTGTGCTCTGGTCCAACGAGCAGCCGAGCTTCCATGACAACAGGGCGCCGTTCTCCACCACCTGAGGAGACAAACACCTGTTACCTGACTGGACTCATTATTTCCTGGAATGTTCACTAAACACAGCTGCAGTACAGCCTCCTACATACTGCATCACATGCATGTTGGCTTGGTTTTTACTTGCTTTAACTGCAAGAATCTTAGTTGTCTAAGCCATTAGTCCTCCTTTTAGTCAGGCCCCAGTTCTCTCTCCCCCATGCCCGGGGGTTAGGGTGTCCCAATTCTCTTTGTGACACATGATACACTCAACAGCTCCCCCCAGTGACTCATCTTACCACACCCCAACTTGTGTGCATCATGGTCATAAATAACCCACATTCTTTCTCTGGTTTTAAAGCTCGACTGTCTGACTTGTTGTTCTCAGGAGACATTCAAAAAGTAAAGAATAAGTGTCAATAAGAATGTTCCTCAAAACCTTTAAAGCCATTAAAGATGCAAAGAGCTTAGTTTTATTGGCTGATACCAGTTTTTGAATCTTGGGCAGCTCTGACCTGATGATACTGATTTAGGTCAATTTAGATTTTCCTACAAAATATGATAATAATATTGATAATCCTAACAATTAAACTAATAAATCTTTTGTTCAACTTGGTGTTTTGTGATCACATCTGAAAATGCTGCCTTCACTGACTGAACAAAGAATCTGAAATATGAAAATCAGATGATTCCCTATTTTCTAATGGATATTTTATATAAATGTGTTTTATATCACGCTACAAGTAACTTTAGGTTTTATTTGATGAATTCAGGTTTTATTTTCACCGATTGACACAACTCTGCCACCTGCTGAACCTCCTGCTACCTCCGGTTTATCTGAAAACTACAGACAAGTTCATGTCTCCATACATCAAACTCTTCAGTTCAGCAAAGTTTGGTTACCAAGACTTTACTCGTTCACTCACCTTTTTGGCATTTCCAGGCCCGGCCATGAACGCCGACATGTCAAAGAGCTTGTTGTTGACCACGGGGAGCATCTTCATGTTCTGCAGCTCCACCCCAGAGAAGCTCCTCATGTTGTCCAGGAGCTCCACTCTCTGCTCCGAGCTCATCTTGGTCAGATCGGCGTCCAGGATGACGGTGAGCACGGTGACCGGCTCCTCGTTGCTGCACATGAACGGCTGAGCGTGCTCCTCGGTGGCCGCCTGGTTGGACAGCAGCTGAGCAGAGTCTGCATCCAGGTGGTCCTCGGGGTGCACCTCGATGGAAAACACTTCTGAGGACGAGGCCTTGGTGTGTTTGGAGATGGTTACAGAGATGTAGTGAACTCCTTTGTCCTCGTCCAAAGGCAGACCCTGCAGGATTCTGCTGCTGGCGTCCCAGTGCAGCCAGGCGGGGAGGGAATCCCTCCCCATCTCTGTAACCTGAAGGATTAAAAACAACAACAAACAAGCTTTTAGAGGCAGAACATTTGCTAACTATTGATTGGGAATGTTAATGAAATGTAAGCAATACACTTTGGCAACACTGATGAAAACTTTAAATGTGATTGTTGCGCATTAATTAAACAGATTTCAGACGTTTATGGGCTGCATTTCCTACATTCCATCCCCTCCAAAAGACAACAGAAGTTTTTCTTTGGGCCCAGTCATGTCGTCCTGTAAACTGCCTGTTTAATAACCAGCCAGCCTGTCCCAGGTACGTGGTCGCTCTGCCGTAACCCCCCTGCTTGGACCACAAATCCAGTTCATGCAAACACAATCAAAAGGAGTGGTCTGGACTGTGATTTAGACCCAACTAAAATGGAAATGTTGGCCAATTGTGTTGCTGTTAGGAGGCTGATGGAGAGAAATGACGACACGTCCTCACAAATAAATTTAAAAACAAGAAGGAATGTCTCCCCCCCGGTCTTTCTGCAGCTTATAAATCCTGCTTCATAAATTATGTAGAGATGGTGCTCCCTGCTCTAACCAGCACAAAGACTGGGACACACGAGGACAGAGACAGAATGTCCATCAGACGTCTTCACTGCTCAGCTGTCCCAGCAGACAAGACGTCCAGCTCCTGAGGGGACGAGTGTCCACACAGTCTGTCCCCCTTCTCCCAGAAAACAGCAGAAAAGAAACGAGATGCTCCACTCATTTATCGTTTTATTCCCACACCTGCTTTTCTCTTTTCTGTCTTATAAAAAACTGCCTAAACTTCGGAGAGATAAAAGCTAAACGAGCCCAGAAGAATGATGACAAACAGTTTTACTTTTTAAACCGATTCATCGATTGTAAGACAGCAGGATGATTTCTAGAGAAACCGTCAGAATATTAATGAAAGGTTAAACTATTTATTTACAGGAGGCCATCTGTGTGAGCGGACCACAAGCAGCTTTGAGCTGTGAATT
>NC_051433.1:427477-436814 GCF_001649575.2 Kryptolebias marmoratus
TCCTGAGACCCTCCTCAGACCCTCCTGAGATCCTCCTGAGACCGTCCTGTCCCAAATGTAGGATGAGGAGTCTGATCGTTCAGAGTAAATTGGACCCATCCAATCATGCTCTTCAGATCTTCACATGTTTAATATCAGCCAGTCAAACATCACTGAACAGAAAATCGTCACATGACCAGAACCAGTTCCAACTGGAGGTCTGAAAGCTGGAAGGGTCTGTAAAATGGACGTAAAAACAGAAGTGGATGATTTCATAAACCCATATTTTACCATCGTAGCTCCATCAGATGTTGAGACGCAGACATTTGACAAGTTTGAGGAGAAAAGATGGCAGCAACACATCAGTTGCTTCTGGAACAACTTTGTTTTCTCCCAACATTAAAATCTATCTGTAGCTACCAAACACATTGCATTCTGGGAAATTTTACCAATGGTAAATCTGCAGCTGATTAGGATGGATGTCTCCAACTCTGTTCAGAGTGACACATCTGTTCGTGTCCCACTGAGTCAGAGAGACAAAATGTTCCTGAGAAGCATCAGGAGCAGCCTTTTCTTCATCCAGCACACGGTGTGGTCCGGCAGACACTAGTTCACCAAGTCAGATGTGAAACAGGAGTGATGGAGCTCCTCGCTCCCAGAAATCTACTGAATCTAAATAAAACTGTTTTACTCTGGAGCAACTCTTCTGTGTTTGTCTGTTTAAAACGAGAAGGTAATAAAACCCATCAGAGTGTCTGTAATGTCTCCACTTTCTGTGTTATTAACTGAAAGTCTTTATGACAAACATCTGATTGAAGTCCCAGAATTAAAACCTCTTTTGTGCTGCTGTCTGAAGCTTTTATGTGATGAATGGTTCTGGCTTTTATTAAATTTAAATCTTAGGATCTCATTGATAAAATGAGCTCAGCTTGCTGCAAATTAAGTATTAAAAGAAACAAACTGATCTGTTGTGGACTTTGGAGTCATATCTGCTTAGAAGCAACACAAAGAAAGTGTTTCTGTTCAGATTCCGGTTCATTGTGCCGCCGTGCGTTTTCTAAAGCTGCAGATAAAAAGTTACCACCTTAAATCCCACAGAAATACTACCTTAAGGCCCACAGAGATACCACCTTAAATCCTACAGAGATACTACCTTAAGGCCCACAGAGATACTACCTTAAATCCCACAGAGATACCACCTTAAATCCCACAGAGATACCACCTTAAATCTAAGGTGATGAGTTATGGCCTCACATCTGCTACCTTCAAGCAGGATCCAGAAGTCCAAAGTGCTCCAGGTGTTTTCTGCTGATCTGGAAACTCCCGGCAGAGAATTTGTTCAAACGTATTCAGTTTCATTCCAAGTGAAAATCTGTTTTTGATGTTTCTGACGAGTCAACATGTTTAAGGAGAACCAGGAGAACCGGAGCGAGGCTCTGAGACGCTCTGGAAACCAACTCATAAATCCTCCTCACAATTTGTTGGCAACAGTCGCAGCTCAGCGAGATACGGGCTTTAAGTGTTCAAACGAAAACACAACAGCACCTTTATTACTCCGAAATGACCCTGCAGGGACTGAGAGTTCTCTCCTCTTCATAAAAGAACATAAAAAATACATCAAATCACCAAAATGTCATGAAAATCTTTTCTTTTCTATCTTCCTCAGCATGAGGCTTCAGAGCAGAGGAACTCCATGTCTGGCCCCAAAGGTTATCTCCCACACCGCATCAGGACCGGGACGGGGACTGAAGACTTTCTGGGAAAGGGCAGCTCGGGGCAAAGACTTTCCAGAGACAAGCAACAATCCGAGTTAATTTATTCGGAGCAGAGTGATAACCTCAGAGCAGCAGTTAAACACCTCACTCAGAAACTTTACTACGGGGAAATCATCTCCCATTCACCTCCAGAAACACTGCAACACATTTACTTTAAGGAGAAAAGACGTTAATGTGGAGCTGGAAGAGATGGATGAAGACGAAACGACAGCCCGAGAGCAGCAGAAAGCCACAATTGCTTCTCCTCAACTTAAAGGACTTAATTAAAGGGAAATGACTGATAATCTCATCAAAGTTGGAGCTTCTTTCATCATCTGCTCCTCCGTGACTATCAGCTCCATAACCTGCTCTGACAGCCACGGCGGTGCAACAAACTCAAGTCTCCACGAGCGACAGGCGTGAAACACTCGCAGACACTATCGCACGTTGCTGGTATCAGGCTGGTCCTCGGTGGCTGCGGCGTGGAGCTTTACGGCGGCGCAGGCTGCACAGAGCCGAGGGGTTCGAGTGCAGCCTGCAGTTCTCAGGGTTCCTGTCTGACTACATGCTGTAATAAACTTCTTCAGGAGAGGAGTGTTCTCCTTCATATACCAAAGTTTTTAGGGTTTTTTGGCCCATAAAGAAATTGGCAACAGCAGCAGGCGTGATCAGTCACTTCCTGGAACCTGTGGTGTTCCTGCAGATGAAATAATCACTGGATGTTCACCTACAACTGATTCAAGATGGCTGCTACAGGTAATCATACATGGTTATAACTCAGCTGGCTTTACTGATATTAGGCTAACAGTTGGTGTGGTAGTAGCTGAGAGTAATCCCCAGCATGAACTAAATGCTAACAGATGAAGTTTCAAGGTCTGAAGAGAAAACAGCAATAAGTCGTTCTTTTCTCAACACAAGATCATTTTAGACTAAAACTCTGGCAGGAAAGGTGGATATGCATTCCTTCGTCCTCATTTGTCTTTAAATGAAGCAGATTAATAACATTAATTAATTAATAATGACACCTGCATGTTTACAGTCCTGGTTTAGTCCTCAGCCTCCTGACCAGAGAAGACTCGATGCGTCACAGAAGCAGTTTGTCGAGGATAAACTCGGCGTCTCTGTGGTCGGCGCGAGAAAGACCGGGCTCCAAGAACCTCGTTGGTGGACCCCTTTGATGTGGAGTATTTTTACACTCTGGTTTTGCTCCGAGCTGATTTTAGGCTCTGTGTTTCATCTCTGCAGTGATTTACAACGTGTTGTTTGTGTTTTTACCCTCAACTCTTCGTTCTTTGTGGTAATATGGCACATATCAATAATGCTGCCTGTGTTGAGACAAGATGCATCTCCTCACACACACACACACACACACACACTTTATTATCCCAAGAAACGTGACACGTAATCACAGAAGTTCAAAGAGACTCAGGCACACTGACATGAAGAGATGGCAGGACGGAGGGGGAGAAAATGAGAACGATATCTCCTGAAGAGAGATATTACGAGGAGGCGTTGAGTCTGTTGGCAGCCAAAGAAAGCAGCTCATTGTTGCAGGAGCAAGAGGAGAACACAAAGAAAGGAGGCCATTGTTAGCAGGAGCCGCTCAACAGATAAGCCTCATATTTTTGGAGGAGGCGAGGAAGGATGATGAGGATGAAGAGGTGCCGCAGGAGCTAAAGAGGGATGGGATGATGGAAGGAGAGGGAGGGAACGTGCTGGCAGAGTTCAGTGGAAAGACCAGTGGAAAATGTGAGGCGAATGAGCTGGGGGGGGTGGAGGGATAAAAGGGTGGAGGAGTCACAGAGCAACGAGGGGGAGGGGGGAGGTTGAAGCGGCCAGAAGCCAGGTGGATGTTTACGAGGGGAAATCCATCTTACAGCCTATTTTCTACCGTTAAAAATTCATTTGTGGCCCAAGTCCACAGCAGGAACATTCCCTCTCCGAGAGCCAGGAAGAGAAACGATCCGATACGAGACGCTCCGGCTCTGACAGGTCCGGAAAAAAAAAAACACTAATCAGGTTATTTAAAGAGTCAAGCTGAGAAACCCGCAAACATTCCACAGAGAGGGCTAACACCGTACATACAGGAAATAAATCTGCATCAGCAGAGCCCGCGTCACATGAAGTCACCGAGCAGCAGCATCACCGAAACATTTCCACGGAGCAAAAACATCCAGCAGGTTTTAAAGTAAGAGACATCTTTTAACAGCAGCCAGTTTTCAGATAAAGGACACAAACTATGCATGACAGAGCTTAAGTAGCTTAATTCTTCTTCTGCAGATAGTGGAAGTTACAGCTGGTGCAGACTTGAATTTTCCTTCAACTTCTTTATTCTAAATGATTCAGATCTTCTTCATCTGACAGGACCTCTGTCCATCTACTCATCTACTCCACAACAGCAGGCCCGATCCTCTACGGAGTCCCTCAGGACTCCATTCTGGGTCCTGAGATCCTCTACAGACTCCCTCAGGGCTCCGATCTGGGCCCCGAGATCCTGTACGGAGTCCCTCAGGGCTCCGTTCTGGGCCTGTTTGTTTTTTCTGCGTACTGTAAGCTGCCTGTGGGGTCAGGGGTCAGGTGTCACCCTCTCCCAGTTAACTCTGACCTTTTCCAGTTCATTTTCACTCCGCCATGTTCGGTTTGTCTCCTTGTGGTGTTATCCCCAGAGAAGTTGGACTGCAATCTGCATTCTTGGGTCCAAACCTACAAACTGTGACAGATGCCACCTTTTAGACACATTTCTGTTTGTTTCTGACATGAAACGTCTTCATCTACAGAATACAAGTCCAGATGTTTTGATTTTACCCTGTTTTTGGAGTTAACACAGAGTAAGTGTATATATGTGTGCGGATGAATAAATATTTAATGTTTATTTTTTGCAGCTGTTTGTACTCATTTTGTATGATTTTATTCGTGTTGGTGTTACTTCCATCTTGTTTTTTACTGCAGTGTATGAACAGCTCTTTGAGACGGTTGTTGGTAAATGTGCTGCATAAATAAATTTGACCTTTGACTTATTTTAATGTCCTTTCTCTGCCATCTTCTAAATGTAACTAAAGAATGAAATAATAAAAGTATCATTCTCTGCATATCACTCCTTCTTCAGCAGCATTAAAGTTGGTCAGAAGCTGCAGTAAAGAGAAGAAAACCAAGGCACAGAAGCAGAACTTGGTCCTGATCCAGTTTGAGTCCAGATAAAAGAAGAGCAGAACTTCCTGAGTTATGACTCGGTGAGGAACTCGGCCACAAGGGAAGGTAGAGTCCCAGAGACGGAACATTTTCTAATCATGGCTCTATTTTAGGCTCCACAGTTGCATAAAGAAGACCTGATGAGCTGCTGCTTCCAGTTACTGGACATCCACACGTGTTATTTTAAACATTAAAAGCACAAAAACAGGCCCTGTTACAGCCTCATTAAAGGATGATGATGGAGAGAGCTCAGAGCTATAAATCCTGTGCTGCCCTATCTGTCCTCCACACACACACACACACACACACTCCCAACGCTCTCCCAGTTTACAGCAGCTACACATCGTCTGATTCCAGCTGAGCTGCAGACAGATTCAAACGTTCAGCTGCTGAGAGCGACGCAGGAAATGAGTGTGAATACGTGGAAGAAGCAGGAAGGTGGCGCCTGTGTGAGAGAAGTGTGTGTGTGTGCGGTAGCGACAAGGACAACCGGAAGAAAAGCGAGGACGTGAACACAGCGTGGTGTCCGCAGAGCGGCCTCGACTTCACAAACACAACGCTGCGGCGTGTCCTGCTGCGCCACGCTGGACACCGAGAAAACAAAGCAGAGTGTAAACAAAGAGACGTGTGTGTGTGTGTGTGTGAGAGAGCGAGAGCGAGAGAGAAGAGAAGCTGAGCTGGAAAAGCAAAGAATAAAGTGAAATACTGCAGCACACAGTGTTTTACAGACACATATTTGCATGCGTGTGTGTGTGTGTTGGGGGGGTCTGTGTGTGTGTGTGTGTGCTCTCCCAGCAGGAGGCTCATTTCCTGCAGCCTCTCAGCTTCAGCTCTGACTGATGCTGAAGTCTCTCCTCAGTAATATTCAGAACCACCTGAGCTCGCAGACACACAACAACACAATAACGGCTAGCGCAGATGTCCCGCCCCCTTGTTGCACCGACAGAAAGGCCACGCCCTCCTCTCTGACCTCTTCCCTCCCTACTAAATTAGATTTAGTATTATCATACCTATAAAATGATCATTAAGCAATATGTATTTGTATTATAGTCAGCAAAAGTGATAATTGTAGCATCTTTGTTTTAAATCTTCCCCGCCTCTCGCACAGTGACTGCTGGGGACGGGTACCAGCTCCCCGCGACCCGGGATGGAGAAAATGGATGTTTTAAATCTTTGTTTTGGCACAGAGAAACTGATCGTTTTGCTCAGTTCTCATCATGTCTCATCATCTGAAGCCGGCTGGTCCTCTCAGCACCTGGTGACGCGTTAACTGGAGTCAGAAAACAATGTTTTCTGACTCCGAACACTGAAGGGTTCCTGCAGCTTCCCAAAGAACCAGTGAACTCTCTGCGGACGCCACAATCAGCTGTCAATCAAAAGGCTAAAGATGCTGAGTATATTTGGAAGTGTCTGTATCCAGAGTGTTTCCATGGAAACAGGGCTGATGGGAAAGAATATAGGAAGGATCAGACCCAGCTGACTGTAACCACGAGTTTTGGGTCAAAATTTGACCGAACTGGATTGTTGGAACCTTAAAGGTTTTTATTGGGATGATGTTGGTGATGATGGTTGTTTAGTCAGTGAGATGCCTCAAACTTGTGACTCTAAGTTTTTATAAAGCTGCTTTATAAAATAGTTTGAATGAATCGGAGCTTTCCACCGGTTTGTTTCAAAGGCCTCACCTCACCATCCCTTTCTAATTCAGGAGATTAAAGCAGATTAGCTGATTGATTCATTCATTAGGAACATTTGAGCTAATCCAAAGTTCTCAAGGCTCTGAGAATCAGGGAAACTGGAAGAACCCCTAAAGGAGAACTTTACAGACCCAAAAACAAGAACATCTGGTTCTGAAGCAGAAAGACCCCACAGATAAGCCATAGTCCAGAGAGAGCTGAGGAAAAGGACCAGACCAGGCGTTTTCTGTGTGAGCAGAGTCAGGAGCAAAAAGAGCTAAATGATGCAGTAATAAGGACACTAAAGACAGAGCTGCTGGCTAAATCAAAGAGCACTGTTAAATCCACTGTGACACATCAACAATGCAGAAAAAAGTAGACAATTAAACCCATGTCAGCCAAAGTTAAGCACCCATCATTTCAGCTGAGATTTGGAGAAAAAGAACTGCACAACAATTCGATTTGCTCCTTACATCCAGTCTGTGATGGACTCTGTTTCCCTCTAACCGTCTGCCTGATCGCTACCTCAGAGCATCTTTAGCCGTGTGAATAAAACATCAGCTATCTTTATCCTGCTAACGAGCGACGGCACCAACACAAACCATTAAATCTTCAACATAATGAGAGGCATGATGCTGAAGTGGTGAAGACGCCGGGCGCGGCAGCCTGAGGGCAAGACGGAGGCTGGTCCCTGGAAGATCAGACGGAACAGGAAGGCTCATTTCAAACCATCCAAACCAACTACATCTTGGACAACAGCAACATTATGCGGTGTATGAACACAGCTGCTTATTTCACTGCTCAGTACAGTCCTGGGAAAAAGTCCTTCCTGTCTCAGGACCTAATCCCACCGATCAGCTTCTACAATGAGTTCATTCTAACCTGAAGGAAACAGAAACATCAGCAGGTTCCACCGAGTCGTTTATTTAACAGAAACTGAAAGTTAAATCTGGTTCCAGCCTCAGGATCAGGTTCTGCTGAGGTTCTACTGAGGTTCTGCTGCTCCGGAGCTCCAGGTGTGAGTTAACACAACGCCAAGGTGGAAAGACATCAGCAATGACCTCAGAGAATCAGTCTGGGAAGGGTCAAAGGTCATTTAGAGTCCATGGTTCTACAGAGAGAAAGATTATTCACAAGAGGAAACATTAAGACAGCTGCTGATTCACCCTGAAGGTCAGACCGTGCAATGAGCTCTATCTCAGCCTCTACAGGCCTCAGTCAGCAGGTCAAAGGTCAAAGGTCAGTCATGAGAATAACTGAACATTTTATCATCACATCACAGCTCTTTAAACTGAATTTGGATCAAATTGAAACGTGCCTAAAGTTTCCCACCCCTAAATACACAGCTCCTTCCCAGCTGTCAGCACGGTGGTGGAGGGCTGATGGTGTGGGCTCCTCGCAGTCATCGAGTTGACCGTGAACTCCTCTGGAGGTCGAAGGATTCTGGAGTCAGATGTGAGCCCATAACTCATTACTCTTTGTCAATGATTGCTTTCATCTGAACTCGTTTTAAGACTTGGTACAAATGAGGTATTTTCTTTTTCTCATGTAAACCCCGCGTACTTACTTTTTACCCTGATTCATGGCGGAACAATGGCTGCTGCCCGGCCTTGTGCGATGACCTTTGTGCACATCAACACATTTGTTAGTTTCTACAATCAGTGTCCAGCTTCTAAAAATAATCAGCTGTAACCTTCACACACCAAACATGGCTGTGCTCTCTGCAGCTGCACAACCAATGACAGAGGCCCACCTCCCCTTTGGGTGAAAACCAAGCACGCCGGAGGATCCCTGCCCAGTTAAAATCTGGGTTGCCAGGCTACACGAGAGATAAGACTCAACCAGCACAAACGGAGCCATGTTCCTCTGAGCAGCTGTTATTGGAGAGTTTATTGGGTTGGAATTATAAAGGTTAAAGTTGAACTGAAGTCCAAAACTAAACAGCATGGCAGTATCAGAATAACCAGCAGAAAATGTTTTCCAGTAAGAAAAAACACAAAACACCAAATCATGAATGAATGTGTGGGAGGGTGTAATTTGGAACACATGAGCCCCAAACTTTGCCTGCTGTATGTTTAATTACATAGCAACATGGCCACCATCATCCCGGAGCCAGCAGCCCCATCGCGGCGTGCTCCTTTACAGCTCGGGTGACTCATATGTTCTCTGGTCCGTCTCCTCCCTCCTCCCTCCTCCCGCTCCCTTAATACCAGTTTTCCACTCCTGTCCTGCCAGCTAACATCTCCTGTGCTACTCTGTAAAAACATGTTATTTTATTTTAGAGAGGCAGATGATGGAGGAGGAAAGCCCTCAGAGGCCGAGGGAACAGTTTGGAAAACTGTGGTTTAGAAGCAGGACAACAAGAAGATGCAGAGAGAAAAAAGAAGCAACTAGAAAGTTTCTGTAGAAATGTTGAAAGTTGCTCATACTGCCTGAAATTCCAGCGTTCCAACTTTCAGCAGCTCTGGGTCCAGTTTTTCTGACCTAGCACAGGATTTCTGACAAAACAATGTCTGTAAAACATTTATCATTAAATGGGAACATTTCTTTTCTGGTTTTCTACAAAAATACAGCAAAAAGTGCTTCAAAAATCTGTCTGTGTCGAGGGTTTCCCTGTGACAGTAAAATGTGTTCTATATTTATTAAATATTAGAGGAAATGCAGTGTATGTGTCACAGCTCCATCTGTTCCTGCCACGCTTCTTGCCACAGCCACTTAACTTTCCACAGTCCTACAGTCCAA
>NC_051433.1:436914-445741 GCF_001649575.2 Kryptolebias marmoratus
CTCTGGATTTGGCTTCGGACTTCTGACCCTCTGGTAACGACACCTCGCCTGCACCTGGACTTTCCCTCTCGCCTCAGCCCCTTTCAGACAAGCCTGTCTGCAACTAGTAACCAAGCCAAGAAGAACTTACCTGTTCCGGTTCCAGTCCACGACGGTTACGTGAGTGTCCTGTTTAGAGTCACAGGTCCCGCTCCTGTCCAGTCCACAATAAAACTCTTAAAACTTCGTCGTTGTGTTGCGAGTTTGAATCCTGTCAAGTCTTGCCTTGTCAGTATGCTACCCTCACCGATGTTCCTCTGCAGCACAGAGTAAACAGATTCTAACTGAGATATAATCATCACCTAAACACAGGTTTATTTTTATAGCAGAATATGAGCTTTCACATCTGCAGCTTATGTATGAGGCAAGACAAGATGAGAGCACACTCCTAAAACAGAATACGGCAACATTTTTGAGATGATCATCAGGTTTTTGTGGATTTTCCTGCTTTAGTGAGTGTTTAAAGCAAAAATTTAAATTATTACACAGCTGTACTCGCAGCTAATCCTTCCTCATGAAACTGTTCTCTGAGGATTTCTCTTTTTTCCACAAATATTTGCTCAAAACATCTGTGCAGCTGAAACAGAATCTTTAGTTACGTTCTGATGTGAAAAAGTAAAAGCAGGAAAAAAGAAGGAAAAGGACGTTGTGCCAGCGGTTAATTAGAGCGGTAACGAGGCCATGGAGAGCCAGGCAGCCAGTCCTCCATCAGCAGCAGCACAGACGCTGCTCCTCTGCAGCGATCATGTCTCTGTCCCTCTGAACGTTGGACGCACGGAGACGAGGCTCTGAGAGGACGGAGGCGGGATCTGGTTCCCTTCACACGCCGACGCCGGCTCACCCAAGCAGCAACACTGATGCATCAAACTGCAGCTCGGTGTCTGAACGCTGCAGCAGCTTCCTGTTTCACAAACCACAGCACCACAGCAGGTGCAGATCGGCTGATTTCACGTTCACATGCACTCTGTGTCTGATCTGCATTACAGTTTAGTGTATGTTTGTAGGATTAACCCTGAGAAGGAAACGGGTGGTTGATAAACGATCAGTCTTCTCTCCTTTAGCTGCAGCATGACTGTGAGCTGCACACACAAACTAACTTTCTCTCTGGGTCTTTACTCTAAATACGACAGAAACCATAAAAACTTCCAGTTCAGCTAGCAGCAGAGAAAACTCCAACTCTGATCAATCTGACAGTAACTGTGGCTCCTTGATGCTACAGAGCATCAGCTGGAGCTGAAAACAGATTTTACAGCGCCTTGAAAAAGTCCTCATCTGGAACTTTTTCCTCATTTTGTCAAAAACTTAGTTTGGTGTCATTTCAAAGTATTTTACTGGGATTTCAAAGTAGAACATAACTGAACACTGTACCCAGAGTCCACATGTGTGTAATCCAGCTGTTCTGTGAGCCTCAGAAGCTTCTTCTACAACATTAGGCATCAAACTGCATCATGAAGACCAAGGAGTGCAGCCGACAGGTCAGAGATAAAGTTGTTGAGAAGTTTAAAGCAGGATTAGGTTATAAAACGACATCCTTAGTTTTGAACATCTTTCCTTCCACTTCCCAAATGTTCACTGCTTTGTGTTGGTCCCAGTCAAAAACCACAAATAAAGTCTGTGGTTTTAACGTGACACACTGTGGAGAAGTTGAAGGAGGTATGGAAACGTTTTTATTTCAGGCAGGTGCAGCCTGGAGGAAATACTGTCCAACCACTGATATCTGAAACTGAAATCTGAAACCAGGCTTATTGATACGAATAAAAGAAAAATATCAGCACGCCGTTCATCAATTTACATGTTGGCTAAAATCAGAGTTTACCTGTGGGCTGTCATGTTCTAACGAACTTTATTTATGACACGTTTTACTGTTTTCTTCTTCTTTTAAACCCATTTAAAAGGTGTGAATGAATGCCGTGCTGTCAGCTACAGACGCTTCAGCCCACCGTCTCCCAGCAGCTGTGAGCTGAAAACATTTATCAACTAAATAAAGATTCACAGCTGATCAAAGCAAACATCTTTCTGTGTGAGCTGCAGTGATGAAGCCGCCTGCGCAGCAGATGTGTTCAATAATCGGCTTCATGAAGCCATTAATCTGACTGTTAGCTTTGACAAATTAACTCCACGATTCTCACATCAGAAACTGCTGGAAATGCAACAACTCTTTAAACGCAGCATGAATGCATAAACGACACGGTGCGTTCACTGCCCGGCAGAAGGTGAACGGGAAGGCGAGCTGTCACGGAGCTCTGACACATTTTCATAAGAAAAGACCGTTAGTCTGAGAGCGGAGAAATCGATTTGGCCTTTTGCTCCGAAACCTCGAGCACCGCCGACCTTCGAAAATAACTAAGGGTGGAGGGGGTGGGGGGACNAAGGGGTGTGTGGGTGGGGGTGGGGGGGTCACATGGAAGCAGATGCAGGGGAAAGTGTTGGAATCTGAAACGGAGGAGGAGGAGGAGGAGGAGGAGGAGGAGGAGGACAGTGTCTGGATGTGAGGAGCAGCACAGGAAGAAGGACAGAAACACAAAGAACCTCTCCAACCATCCCAGCCCTCCTCCTGCCTCCTCCACCTCGGCTAAAACTGGACCTAAATCCCATCAGGACTGTGGGAGACATTTGTGAGACTGCGTGCAAAGACAGGTTAATAAGTGGCACATTTTCCCTTTGAGCCACCAGCTCCTCTCCAACATCCGCAGCCCGCTGGGACTCTGGCTTTAGGTGGTGAAATCCCATCTGATGGACTGCTCAGGCATCTGTTAAGGTACGATCTCACCGGACTGCCACTAGTTAGAGACTAGTTGGAGACTCTAAACTGAGAGAAAACAGGAGAATTTCCTGTTGCAGTTTCACTGAATTCTGAGTGTTGCCCACCTCAGCTTGGTTTCATCAGGCCACAGCAGAAACAGACTATGAACACTGATCTGCAGCTGCTCAGAGAAGGCTGGATGGTCCTTGAGTTATGGAATTACAGGCCCGTGAGATGTTTAATTTCTGTTTTAAGGTGTGAACACCTCTTGATGTGATGTGTCCAACACACACAGACGAAGGCAGAGCGGACAAAGCTCCGTGCAGGCACTTTGTGGAGACCTTGGGGGGCCTTCAGATGTGCCACACAGTCATCTTGGTCCAGAGACCAGTCTGTGATGGTTCAGTTTGGTGATGGAGTCAGACCAACGATCTTTCAGGCTTTTTTCTGGATGTTATCAAAAGAGTGATCAGTGAAGCATTCATCCAAACGAGGCAGGAGTACTCCTCAACACTCCTGACCTGGGCTTTGTTCACGTCGGTTCTGCTGGCTCGGCCTGCTTTGGACCCAGCTACCCCCACGTTTATGAATCTCTGAATGTCAGGAGACAATCAGGAGACAATCAGGAGACTCTCTCATGAACGCTGGTCAGCAACTAGCTGCAGCCCAGTGGGAGACAGGCTGGTAACTGTGGCAGACATCAGGAAGAACTGAGGGAAACCAATCATCCAAACCTTCAGACACCACTGCACTTTGTTTCTACGTTTGCATTCTGCCACCACCCCCTCCCCCATCGTCCCCCGCTTCATGTAAATGTGCCGAGCTTCATTAGAGCAGTTAAAGGTACAAGGAAGCGCTCATGCTGCTCAATGCTGGGAAACATGATTGATACAATCTGATGGGATCTGACAGTCTGGGGGGCGGGGGGTAAAAGGATGGGAGGGATGGAGGTGAGGGGGAACAGGGGGGACAGGATATGAAAGACTGGAATGTGATGAGGAGATAAAAGTGGGGGTAGAAAGTGAAGGAATAATTAAAAAGAAAGAAGGTGGAGAAGGATGGATGAGCAGCAGGAATGAGAGGCTAACTAACGCCGGGAGTGAAAGAGTGAGTCGACAAAGTGTGTCGAAACAATTAGAGAGGGGTGAGATGGATGGCTGAAATGTGCCTCAGCTTCAGGTGGAAAAAAGGACAACAAGAGGAGAAAAGAGGAGGGAAACGCTCCCAACGCCTCCGCCTCGGATACGGCTCAACATGTATTAAAGAAAATTAGCCATTGTGGAAAATGGGCTGCAATTAACAGGAGAATATTCCTCTGAATGGCTACAAATGTGTGCTGCCTCTGGGCTGATTTAGATGCTTGCATTATTTCCTGACTGATGTGTCAGAAAAACGACTCCTCCATGATTGTTCTGGAGTCCGACCCACGATTGTTCCAGGCTGTTTTCAGTCCTCTGAAAAATCCTCCAGCAGCAGGACAAGCAGCCCAAACATCCATCCAGGGTCAGAGCGAATTATAATCAACCACAGCAAGCAGATTTCTGATCCTGAATTACTTTTAGACAAACTCCTCCACTTTCAGCAGCCCTGACTCATGGTTTCATCCTCACCGCTTTACCCCCGACCACTGGTTGGTGCATGTTTGTTTATGAAGCATTACTGGGTAAACTGGCTAAATACTTCAGTATTCCTACTTTCAGGCAGCTGTAGCACTTATCAAGTGGTTCTGTGAAACGTTTGTAATCTGAGGGTTTCTGTAACTGTTTAATGCATCATTTGAAGTGATTTCAGACTCTTGAACAGATTTTACCTGACCTTAAACTTCCTTTGTGAGTTTATAAATATGTTAAAATCTGTAAGTCTAACAAACTTTGATCTAATCTTTGACTGAACCCGATGTTTTTAAAGGCTTCCTACATGTAGAAGAAGTTCTCATAATTAAATGGAATTAATGCTCTTGGAATGGATTTGGGGATAACACATATAAAACACAAAGACTGACACAGTTTTCAGTTTTTCTCTCCACCTGATAAACCCTGGTGGATGCTGCAGGGTGGGTTTGATGTTTAAACTTCTCATACAGAAGGTTCGTGCCACTCACCTTGACTACATCGCCCACGTAAATGTCCTCCATCTTGTTTGGCACCTTGATCTGGAAAATCCGTCCGACCACCGCTAAGGAGTCTGGGAAGGCTGTGGGTGGCGCCGTGTCCTGCCGAGTCGCCATCGTGTCTCTATCGTTCCCCACCTGGAGGCCTTCGGTCACCTCCTGGAAGTCGTGCAGCAGCGACGAGTGCATGGAGGCCTCCAGCTCGCTCCTGTCTCCTCCCAGCCCCTCGCCTTCTCCACCTGCTTCTATCAACACCATCCCACCCAGCATGTCCATGTCCCTGTCCGCGCAGGCCGGCGGGGGCAGCCAGCCCGCTGCAGCAAGAACCAACCCCAGCAGGAAGACCCTAGTCCTGGGTAGTCTCACGTCCAGGCCCCCACTCGCATCCAGCCGTCCCACACTGTGTTTATTGCACATTCTTTGCCTTTTGTCTGCCTGTCACTGATGCAGAAACAAGTGAAAAGGAGGATGTCCAAAAAGGAGGGGAGGGTCTCAGGGGGGAGCATGCACCCCCAACAGATAGAGCAAATCCCTCTTTTCAAATCTCCCCTCCACCCCTCGCCCGGCGCCTTCTTCTGCTGCGTCTCCTCCCCGCTCTTTTGTCCTCCTTGGCTTTATTCTTCCTGTTCCTCTGAGAGGTTCAGGAGTCCCATTGAGCCGAGCGCCTCGGAGATCTGCAGGGAGAGAAACAGACGGAGATGAGAGGAGGGAATGTTCTCCAGCTGAAGAACTTCACACTCAATCCTTAAAAAAAATAAAAATCAGCTCTTTAAACGGATCCAAGCTGCACCAGTCTCATTGTTATCAGAATCTCAGTGCAGAGGAGTAATCAGATTGATTCAAACAACAGTTAGTGCTCCTGGACTTTAGGGAATAACAGTAAAAGATGTGGGGGAGATGAGGTGCTGAAGGTGACTCGACCAACAATGGCCAACCAGTCAAAGCTTTCCAGAGGATTGCTAATGAATGCATGCCTCCTCTTTTGTGTTGGGGGTCAAATCGAGTGTGTGGAGGTGTGTGTTGCAGGCCTGGACTCAGGAGTTCTTTCATGGAGGAGAGGATCCCCTTCTGTGCGAGTGCATGTGTGTTTGTTGGAACACAAAAGACTTGTTCTGACGGCTTCAGCTAAAGGAAAGTGAGGAACAGAAAGAAGAGCAAGAGAGATACCCCTGCTGTGAATCCACTTCACCCTGTTAGAGAAAGTGAAATCACGGCGGGAGACTCCCGACAGCAACAATGCATGGCTCCCCAGGTAGCTGTGGCCAGCTTTAAAAAATGCTGCTTTGTTGGGACTATGTTAATCTTCTCAATCTTCTGGATTAGAACTTTGCTTTAAAATACGGTGAAGCTGAAGAAGCTTTGATTCAAAAGACCTTTAACTTTAGAGTCTAGCTGTTAGGAGTCTTAAAGTTTTTAATCCATTCATTTTCCTCCACTAATCTGTGGTCAAATCGCAGCAGAAACGGGTCCATGGAGGAAACCCAAACATCTCTGTCCACAGCAACACTTTCCAGCTCCTCCTGAAGGATCCCAGGATGTTCTCAGACCAGAGAGAATATTTAATACCTCCAGTGAGTTCTTGATCTGCCCCAGGGTCTAATATCAGTGAAAGGTGCCCATAAACCTCCACAGGGAGCAGTCCAGGAGGTGTCCAAATCTGATGCTAAACCACCTCAACTGGCTCCTTTTGATGAGGAGGAGCAGCAGCTCTCCTCCTCACCTTATCCCTAAGGCTGCCCTGAGGAGGAAGATCCGCTGGTCCGAGTGCGTTGAGGGGCTTGTTCTGAAAACAAAGCCCTGGATTTACTGGTCAGCCTACGTTCCACCCCTCACCAGTGGTTATGAGGTTTGGATCTGGACTGCTAGAACCAGATCCAGGATGCTTCCTCTGTAAGGTGATTAAACAGAAACTGTGTACGGCTCACAACGGACCCAGATGAATTGTCAGGGGTAACTTCTCTGACTTCCTTTAGTCTCTCTTTCTTCTTGTTCTCAGAATGTTTTGTAGGTTTCTTTCTTCCTTCAAATCCATTTTATTTTTCTCCTGGCACTAACTTACGCATCAGAAACCCAGCCCGCCTATTCAGTGCATGACAAAAGGGCCGACCGTGGTGCGGCAGAAAAGGGCTGTTGAGCTGTCTCTGAAACTTGATGAAGGAGTGCTGTCAACAGACACAATATATGGAGACAAAAAGGCAAGAGAAGACAAAGAATCCCTCTGTTCAGAGAGCTGTCATTACCACACTCAGTCCACCTGGTATTGATCACTCTGGTGGACAGGGACGCAGACGAATGAGAAGACCTCCTGATTTGGTCAAAAAAAAATGAAGACTGAACATCAAGGAATGCTGTCACGCTCAACGCTCTGTCTGTGTGTCGACCTTTAATGTTATCATCACCAACCGCTAAAAAACCCCAAAAATATACAGTTCAGCCTGGGGTTGTCTGCGTTTTATGGTTAATGTCGGCTGAAAGCAGTTCACTCGGCAAGAAAATGTCTGACACTCATTCCATGTCCTGTACGCCAAACGTCCTTTAGTCTCAGTGTCCGCTTCATTTATGAACACTGTTGATAATTTATGAATGACCAGATGCAGCCTAAAGAGGGGCTTGACCTGGTGGCCATATCACAGAACTATTTTTAAAAAGACGTCCAGAACTAAAGTCAGTTCATGTCTGTGTGCTCTTCCTCCTGCTCCACCATGTCAGCTGAGGTTGGAGGACTGATCCTGAACAGTCCAGATCTCCCAACATGGATATTTTATTTGGACTTAGAGGGCAGATAACTTAAAAGCCACTTCAGATGAAGCCCCGCCTTCAGGCTGCCATCTTTAGGCTCGCCCTGCTCTGGATGTTCGAAAATCACTAAAGAAAACAGCTGCTAACAGCAGCTAACAGGTACCAGCATATACTATAAAGGTAAAAAGAGAGTGGCTTTAAAATGCTAACATTTTCCAACAGATAGAAGAAGTAAAGCTAGCAGGTGCAAACATTAATACCAACACACCAAACCTGACTCAAATGATGCAATAATCAGACTGTCAGGTGCTAAATTGTGTCCTAATTGATGAAAACAGCTGTCTACAGATGCTAATGAGAAGCGCTAACAAGCAGACAGCAGCTAACAGGTACCAACATGTAGAAGAAAAGGCTTACAGGAGTTAGCAGATGCTAACATTAGCACTAACAAACAGATTCAGGCTCAAATAAGCTGTCAAACACTAACGGGTGCTAATAGATGCTAACATGTACTAACGCTTCATAAAACAACTCTAACAAAAGTTACCTGACTGTAACATGAACACTAACCCAAAAATCAGACCTGGACCTTTATTTCTTTCTTTATTTGTGATAAAGAGCTCTTTAAGTTGAACAGAAGCCATGAAGTATTTCAGCCTGAAGCTGCAGCTCCCGTCTCAGGTTGCCTTTAAAAATAAACTCTGGAGACGACACTCGGGTCTCTCACCTCGTCTCCTCTGCAGCGTGCCATGTGGACACCGGGGTGGGGCTAAAGGACACGATGTGAAAACTGCTCTCTGAAGTCTATAGTTAGAAACATTTCCTATTTGGTGAGAATCCCAGGCTGGCTGCTGGCTGCTGTCCCTGGATCAGTGTCATTTAGCACACACACATTTACAACTGGAGCTAATCAGTCAACATTTTACTCTTTGAAAACTCAACTGAACTTTTCTCTCCTTGAGTAAATATGCTGGTGTAGATTCTCAGTCATCCAGGCCATGGTAAATTCAAAAAAAGTTAAAAAACAAAAACAACTGGGCTTCTATTCTTTAGCTGAAGACGTTTCGCTTCTCATCCGAGGAGCTTTCTCAATTCAGAAATAGAGAGTGTGGAGTTGAGCTTTTAAAGCTGAGATGTGATGTAAGCTGGATTGCTTGCAAATTGTTCTCACTCTCCTAACAATGGAGGCTCGTTAG
>NC_051433.1:445794-446551 GCF_001649575.2 Kryptolebias marmoratus
TTTTTGAAAGCTGGAATCTGAGACCTCCTCCTCTGTTTGGTCTCAGATTCCAGCTTTGAAAAACATATAATGGAGCTTTTTTCTATTTCTGAATTGAGAAAGCTCCTCGGATGAGAAGCGAAACGTCTTCAGCTACAGAATAGAAGTCCAGTTGTTTTTGTTTTTTAACTTTTTTTGAACTCCTTGAGTAAACCAGGATCTGCAGTCCGTCCAGCCAAAGGAGACATTTCTGCTTCTTTATTCTCCACAGCTTCAAATAAAGAGAACATATAAAACCCCCCAGTTTGTTGCATTACAGAATTAAAGATCTGAGATAAATTACTGCCATTCTGCCATGTCAGTAAATGTATTTCCTTTATTCTGCCTATATTTACATCCCACTAAGTTGTGACTTAATGCATTTAATTGAAGAAATGCAAAAACCTTCATTTAATTTAATTAAAGGTTAAATCTTTACATCTAATAACTTAATGTTGTTGTAGGACATCATGTTTTTATTCATTCTCAGAATCAGTGATATGTGTGCAAAAACCCACATTTTGTTTTTATCATGGAAGACCTGCAGTTAAACACTAAACTGGATTTTTAAAGTGGAAAAGGACCATCAACCACTTTATGGTACATTTTATCTATAATATTAACATCAGGCTCATATTTAGAATGAATAATCTGAAATGTAAGTAAAGTGTTTTTCTGCACGGCGCTCCTGATGACACCACACTCGTAGCATGTTTCAGCCTTTACAGGATCCTGCTAA
>NC_051433.1:446651-457453 GCF_001649575.2 Kryptolebias marmoratus
GTTTGTTCATTAACAGTTTGCAGTTTGAGACGGGACATAATGAGAAGCTGCTGATGGATCTGGTGCAGGAGGCAGGAGGATGGGGATAGAGGCACAGATCTAGGAAAGGCTTTGGTTTCTTTCTGTGTGAGAAAATAAAGCAACTTTAGGAAGGAAAGTTTCCCAAACAGCAACATGGGTTCTCTTTCTCACAGCAGGAAAACTCCACTGATGCAACACATTTCTTTATCCATTAACACAGCATCAAGCATCACAGCTGAAGGCTTAAAGGTGAAACTAAAAACAACTTTTCTCTCAACTACAGCACACCACTGATCAACATATATGTTCTGATGGGGTGGGGGGCTGAGGGAAAAGGTGAAATTCTCAACATCAGAAACGCATTTTCCTGGCATTTGGAAGGAGGCATGGAGGGGGGGGGTTGAAGAGTCCCAGATCAGCAGATTTTGAGGACAATCTGTGGGAATGTTTGTCTCTTTGGAAGGACTGGGAGACGTTTCAGAATTCATTTAGTCAAGACCAGGAACTATCTCCCAACCTGAAGGTCCTCTTGTAAAACATTGACTGGAGGTTTGAAATGGATCCTCTTGGGAATCTTTTTGGTTGACAGAATCCACTCACCTGAGAGGAGAGCGAACCCAGATGTTCTGAGAGCAAACCCAGGTGTTCTGAGAGCGAACCCAGGTGTTCTGAGAGCGAACCCAGATGTTCTGAGAGCGAACCCAGATGTTCTGAGAGCGAACCCCGATGTTCTGAGAGCTAACCCCGATGTTCTGAGGGCGAACCCCGATGTTCTGAGAGCTAACCCCGATGTTCTGAGAGCTAACCCCAATGTTCTGAGAGCTAACCCCGATGTTCTGAGGGGGGACCCCAGATGTTCTGAGGGGGGACCCCAGATGTTCTGAGCGCTACTAAATACACCACAGAAGTAAACATGAAGAAAGTTCACAAAACTAAGGAAGCCATCTTTCCTCTATCCGTCTCTTCTTTTCTCAGACATTCCATCATCCACGGCCTGGAAACAACATCGGCCAATCAGAAGCCTCGGCAGATAAACGAGAACTCTTGTCCAATCAGAGGTGGTGTTACACCAATGGTGCTTGCTTGTTTACTCAAAGATGGCTGTGCCCATGGAATGACACAAATGATCAAAAACAAACTCCAGGAGGAAGAAAATCTCCTTTTATTGTGAATACAATTAGATTTTGCATCGTTATGCAGATCAGGGACTCTTAGGTTGGACCGGATGGTTCTAACAGGATCATGTTTTTACAGATGACGGAGATCTGTCGTGGCAACAGAGAACTTTAATCTGGCTACTTTTGCCCCCCCTGTGTCAGAATCATTTACTTCAGGCCTTCACTGCAGGTCTCTGAAAGAGAAACTTTACTCTCGGTGGAGCCTCGTCTGCTTTCAATGGCTCTGAAACATAAATATCATCCAGAAGGTGTGAAAGTCTCTGTCTGAACCAGGAACAAAACTCTGCTGCTGGAATTCCCTTCAGCAGCCAATCAGATCCCAGAACCGCCACTCAGAGGCCAATTATAGCTCCAACATTCCCACATGGCATCTAATTGGAGAGACAGACATCTCGTCACCGTCAGCGCCGTAAATCTTTCTCTTTACTTTTCTTTCTTTACAGCCCCCCCTCACACACACACACACACACACACACACACACACACACACACACACACACACACACACACACACACACAGACACACACACACACACACACACACACACACACACACACACACACACACAGACACACACACACCGACCACCAACTCTCAGCTCCTCAAAGTCACAGCTGACGCCTCCATTATTGGCAGCTCCACCTCACAAACACGGGGACGGGAGGGGAGGGGAGACGGACAGATTTTCTAAAAATGGAAACCTTCCTCAGGAACCCACAGACGCCACACAGGACGCGCATATTATTACTACCAACACACACAACTCTGCCGTTCTTCAGAGTTCTGAGAGGAAGACGGTTGTTAGACAATGAATTTTCACTGCAGTCTTGCAGCTAAACTCTGGATTACACTGTGTTTACCTTTACAATACGATTTAGATATTTAGCACGGAGATTAAGCACATTTGAGGTATTTAGACAGCTCTCTCATGCAGCCTGCTTCAGTGTGTAAACAGATTATTCTTCGGGTTGGGTTGGAGGATAGAAGTCTGCATTGTTCCTTCATAGCTCCAGTAGGAGTCAGCCAGAGAAAAGGAATGTGCATCCTTGTGGTTTTTCAGACCTCATTATTGGCTACTTATGGGTGAATTTCAAAGCTGTGACCTCTGAAACTGAACAATCTGCGCTACTTCTGAAATCTGCTTTCAAATGAATTCAGATTAATCTGCATTTCCGCTCATAATTACTTCTGTAATTAGCTTGGCTGAAGTTGGAACAAGAATAATCCAGAAGCAGAAATGCAATCAATCACAATGCAAATCCACCATCCAGCGTGTGGCTGATAGGCTGGTGCTGCCACGGAGGCGAGCGGAGGGCCATATGTGTGAACATAAGGCGGCAGGGAGGGAGGGTGTCATGCCAACAGTGAATCAGCTCAGCCTGAAAACTCTTCCAATAAATATTAAAAGGAGGAGGAAAGCAACTGGCTCTACTTTAAAGCAAGCCAACACTTCTTTCCTAAACCGAACCAACTGGATCTAATTGACTCCACCTAACTGGGTGCAGCAGGGCTCGTTACAGAGGATTTGCAGAATTATCGCACAAATATGACATTAGGGACAGTTTGCATTTCATGCCACCATCTTTGGATATTAAACTTTGCTTTTTTACAGGTGTGATTGTGTTGCCTTCTGAGAAAAAGGTTGCTGTGTTGCTGTAAGCTGTTCTAATCAGACAGAAAAGATCCTGCTGGATGTAACAAGTGGACTGCAGATGTAAGAAGGAAAGACTGGAGCCCCTAAAGGTCCCAGTGTTTGTTGTACTGTTTTATCTATGGAGGGAATTTATGAAGTTTCCTTATGGTCTCACTAAGTTAACCAGTAGAACCAGGACTTGGTTCAGGTAGTGATTGCTAACAGGAGCATGTGATAATAAATTTATTAGCATCATTAATAGTTTTCTGTCTTTTTTTGGATCAGTTTTATGTGTGTGTGTCTCTAGTTTTACTGTTGCTGAGGTCACAGTGTGTTTTCCAGGGGAACTGAAGTCTGACACCTGAGAGATGCTACAACGTTCTGCTCAGCAACAGAAACAGATTTAGGTTCTGACCCACAACAGAGAACACTTTGCATCGCTGTCTGTTCCTTGGATCAGACGGGTCAGAATTCCTCTTCTCTGCTGGAAGAAATGGACCACAGAGGAAAAGGAGCAGACTTCTCAGCAACAGGTCCAAACGCCTGGTTCTGGGTTGGTTCTGCCCACTGGCAGCCCTGAGCTGTCCTCAGGACGAACCGGTTCTGTTGGTCAGCTGATGACCAAACAACACCTGACACTCTTCATCGCTTGGTCTCCTCATCATCAGAACATCTTTTAAGTTGGGAGAATAAATGGAAACTTTAGTGAAACAACCGCTCCTTAATTCTAAGAAAAGAATTGTTTAATGCACTCAGTCTACATAAAAAAACAACAACTGGTGCTCAGAACCAATCACAGCAGAGCTGTGGGAGTCAAAACTTTGCTGGAATGACAAACATGGATTTCGGAGAAACCAGGAGAACAACAAGTTGAAATCCAGCTGTCAGGAATAACAACTTCCAGCCACTCCTCGGTCGCAGCACCTCTGATCAAACAGGCGCTAAAAGGGCAGCAGGAAGCAGATGTGAACCCGCCAGCGGAGCAGGAAGTCACCGAACATCACCCGTGCTGGCCGTGCAGGGGCTGAGATGGGAATCTGACCCATCCTGAAACTCAGACCGGGATGTGCAGATGTTCCTGCATGCTGGAGGCTCGGAGGCACACATGTCAGAGCTGAGCCTATAAAAACCACGACATCGAGTCATCAGCAGGTTTTAGTTATTTATCAAACTTTTTATTGTTTGAAACCCTACAAAGATGCAGCAGGAGAGCTGACATGTTGTGGGCGGAGCAGCTGTTCCGGACCTCCCTGCCTTTCAGAGGATTTGTATTCCAGGCTGACTTCCTGCAGCGACTGGGACACCATCTATTATCTCCATAAACAAGATCTTTATCTGTCAGCTAATCCCTCTGTGGAAAACAAGATCTTCCACCACCCAAATATCAAAAATATCGTCCTTCTGTTGTTTCAACTGCAGCATCATAGACGACCACATGGTGACCTTCTCTCAGATGAAAGAGACACGCCAACGTCCCACCGTTTGAAAATATTGTTCGAACGGATTTAAGTTTCAACCGTTGACATGTTTACCATCTCCTCACCCCCCGCCGGTGCTGGCGGTGCTTCTTCCAAATGAGGATTTAATTTTAGGCGAGGCGAAAAGTAAATAAGCAGAAGTAAGAATGGAATCATGGGAGCTGGCTTTGTTTTCTTTTCTTTCAACCAAACGTGCGTCCACTTTGATTAGAGTTTCTGGAGCACACTGTGTGTGTGTGTGTGTCTGTGTGTGTGTGAGAGAAGGCTAACAGCTCATGAGGGGAAACGCTGGGAAGCTTTTGTGCATCTCGGTAGGCTAATTATAAGACTGCAACTGCTGCAGGAAGGAAACCTGAAGGAACCACCGAGTGGCAGCAGAAAGATGAGAGATGAGGCAGAAATGTAATTATTGTTCAGGAACGTGGAGGTAAGAAGAGTAATTATGCTTCACACCACTTCGGACCCAGATCTCCAAGCGTCCACAGTCAGCTGCTTCCTGCCACATTGGGTCCTTCAGCGGAGCGGTGAGCGCTCCTGGAGGGGGAGGACGGGGGGGGGACCATTCTCAGTTCAGAGTAATCATTTCATGTTAACAACTGCATGTTGAGGAACGTCAGAGGCAGAACTCTGGAGTCAGGACATTTACGGCGTGCACACATCAGAGACACGAGAACAAGATGGCCGACTGAGACAAACGGCTCCTTCTGACTGAAAGCCAGTGTTTGAAAAAACTTTATTAAATGAAAAAATGATGTCAACAAGAGACACACTACTTTATTCAACTTGTGTTCATGTTTCCACACAGAGGAGGAAGGAGGAAGAAAAACCAGCTGGTGGCCACTGCTAGCTGCCACTGCTAACAGGAGCAGGGAGCGAGTTTCTACCAAACTTAGCAAAACCCATCTCAACTTTCATTGCAAAGAATTTGCATTCATAGCAGTGTTTGTGCTCCATGATCACCCCATCAGAGAAACTAACACAGCCGTCCAACTGTCTACAGCAGGACCGAGAGGAGGTGGAACCACCGAAGAAGAGGTGAAACCAACGAAGAAGAGGTGAAACCAACGAAGAAGAGGTGAAACCAACGAAGAAGAGGTGGAACCACCGAAGAAGAGGTGGAACCACCGAAGAAGAGGTGAAACCACAGAAGAAGAGGCTCAGGAGGCTCTAACTGCTGAGGTACCAGAGGTCAACATTCTGATCTACTTTGAATGAAAACGGCTTTATGCTGCAGCGTGGAGTAAAATATTTTCCTTCCTATGAGTCAGAGATTCTCTGCTCAGGATCTTATTTGATGTGTGATTATGGATTCATCACAGCTCAGCATCTGAGGTGCCTCAAAGTTCCCGGCCCTATCTGACCTGACCAGCCTGCACAGAGCCAGAGAAGATTCCTCCTCCGGTTCTCAGAGGTTCTGCTGATTCCATCTGGAGGACATACGGCACGCCAGGAAGCAGAACAAACTCACAGAAACTCTTTATTCTCTGTCCTGAACAACAGGTAGCATTTCCCCTCTCCTGACATGAATCTATGGACAGCTGGGATTGAACCCCCATGACCCAAGAAAGGAGAAAAGGGTGAATGAATGAATGAATGAATGAATGAATGAATGTGGTTGGTGCTGTGGCTGCTCAGTGATCACCTTGTTTCAGTTCAAACACACAGTGAGCTCGAGATCTGATGGTGTGTGTGGGCGTGTGTGTGGGCGTGTGTGTGTGTGTGGTCAAACTACTGAGACCACCAGCTAAGGCCTGACGGCCCTGACAGCTGGCAGCAGCTGCTCATGTGTGTTTGGATGCATGTAGGCGACAGCTGTATACAGTTGGTGGTGACTGAAAGTGACAGCGAGGTAACACAAGATGCTCCACATGCCACACACACACACACATACACACACACACACCCTGTTTATCCTGTAGGTTCCCACAGATCTGCAGGGTTTTGCTGAGGAACAGTCAGTTTCCTCTCAGGAGCTGTTAGTGTTGGTCGAATGGTTTTATTTCATTCATTTATAGATTAGAATGATCATGGGGGGCTGCAGTCTCTGATTCTGGGAAAAGTTTGGGAACTTCTGTTCAAGATGAAGTCAAAGATGCTCCTTGTTTACTCTGCCACACACACACGCACACACACACCCGGCATTCATGAGCCCGTCAGCCCAGCTGTTGTCACTCACCAATCACTCCTCCCAGTTTAAATAATGCTTCATTCTTAGCCTGGTTTGTTAATAAGAAACTGTTTGAAGTAAACCTTCCTTCCTGCACTCTTCAGATCACCACACCACCCAATGTTTGGGTCATTTTCTCCTCATTGTCTTCACTCAACCATTGCACATAACAGTGGAGGCATGTTTTCCCTGTTTAAATGTCTTTGCTGCAGGGCTGCGGGGCTGCGGGGCTGGAGGCCAAAGGGTTGCAGGGGCTGCAGGGCTGCAGAGCTACAGGGCGAACAGAAGACAACGGCCGAACGGGACTTCAGCTGAGCTCACTACAACAGTCAAGATGTCCCTTTCAAAGCCAAAATAATGTGAAGCAGATTTAGAAATTTGACAATTTGAAAGCAAAAGGACTAAAAATACTTTGGTTGGAGCTGAAGTAGACTCACGATAAGTCCTTCCAGGTTTTGTTTACGTGGTGAAAGTTTTAGTGATTCAAAGAGTAAAAGAAGTTACGTCTCATCCTCCGCATCCAGCATCCCTTGATTTCCACCTTTCTGAATCCAAGCTCTTCAACTTGTGCATGAGTTTGGACTGGGGCTTCGTTGGATTCCAGAAACTTCCCTGCAGGTGAGTTGTGCCCCCCCTCCTCCCCAGCTCAGACCAACAGTGATTCAGTTTACACAGAAATATCAGCAGAGGTCAAAAGGAAGTCAAACTCTGAAGAGTTTCATTCTATGAGCAACACAACAGCCTCTCTGCTCACATACACTGCTATTTTAGTCCCATCAGTGAAGCTCAAACACTTTATTTTTACACGATGAGTCATTTGAAAAGAGTGGGTGTTTACAACGCTTTGACTCCGTCCTTCAGATCCAGAACAGGAAGATGGGATCTTAGAATAATCAGAAATGACACCTGCTTCTGTGTGTTTACTGTAAATGATGCCAAAGTCCTCCTACATAGATCATTTGTTCTATCAAATCTTATAAATGGGTTAAATTCTGTCGTCGAACACCCCCAGTGACACAGCTGAGCCTCTCTGAATCCACATTTAACAGTTGGGGTGACTGAAATCTGCTCCCCATCTGATTCCCCTCCCTCCATTTAGCTGCGCGCTGCAAACAAACCTGTACCAAGAAAATAGGCTGATCTGGGTCAGCTGCATGCACGTCTGATAACGCAGCGCGTGCACAAACCCACTGCAGTGACCTGGATGCTGCAAACAGCTCGGTGCACACGGGAGTGTGTGTCTGTCTGCTTCACGTGTTGCTGTGTGTGTGTGTGAGATAGGTATCTCCTCCCATCCTTCCTGCTGATGCAGGTCATCAATTCTCATCTCCGGGTCTGTCCTAGCGGGCTCACCGCACCGAGTTATAAATAAATGAGCAGCCAGGAAATCAAGCAGCTTCAGAGCTCATCTGCTCCCTTTTCTCTCAGCATCAGCCCGAACATCCGGGTCGTCTTCAGAATCAGAGGCGCATGTTTAAAACTATTTTCTTCCTGCTTTTTGTCTCATTATTTCTGATACAGGTCTTAAAACACCATTATTGACATTTCCTGTGTGGTTTATGACAGGAAGCTCGCCACGAGCAGGAAGATGACTCAGATATTTGATTCCAAAGTTTCTGGCTTTGCAGGTCCTGCCTCGGTGCCAGCGGGTCAGGTCCCAGCTGATGTCCCAGCTCCAAGGCTCCATCCTTTATCTCCATGATAAGAGCTTCACACACCGAGCAAAGTCACCTCCAAACTCACGGCTGACTTTTACTCCAATCACAACTGGATCCTGGTCAACCAGCTGACATTCAGCTGCAGAATTTAGGGTTTTTACATCACTGATGTTTATTTATAGTTTGTCATAAAAATTAAAGAGTTAAAAAGTGTCGTCATGATGCATATTTACTGTATTTCTGTCCACTCGTCTGTTCTGTTTTCAGCATCGAGGCAGAAAGGAGCGGTTCTGATCAGTAAAGTCTCTGCAGACTCATGGGCTGCTTTGATTTAAGTGCTGGGTTCTGCAGAAGCTTCAGTCAGGCCAACAAAACAATTCAACAGAGAGGCAGGAAGTGAGACGATGAGAGCGGCAGCGAGGTGAGAATTAAACGAGGATTCATTTCATCATCTCACATTTATTTAAGACTTCATCAGATCTGAAGCATCACTGATCCACCCCCAGCTTAAAAAACTCATCAAAACCTGAGACTCAATCAGGAAGAGCGAGCGCCGAGGTCTGGAGGCAGAACATCGGAGCTCTAAACCTGGTCCTGTAGGAGCTCTAAACCCGGTCCTGTTGGAGCTCTAAACCCGGTCCTGTTGGAGCTCTAAACCCGGTCCTGTTGGAGCTCTAAACCTGGTCCTGTTGGAGCTCTAAACCCGGTCCTGTTAGGAGCTCTAAACTCTCACCATTTTTAAAATGATCTCCTTTATGTTGAGTTTTCGATGAGTGATGTGAATAAATTTATTTTTCTGTGTTTGGTGAGGAGTCCCGTGTTGTGAACTGCTGTTCTATGAACTGAGGACAGGATGGTGGACTGTGACGGTGGGGGCGTGAAGCAGAACATGTAGTTTAAAGAACTGATAGTCTGGACGGTGGATGGAAAAGCTGACAGCCATCTTATTAAACTCCTGTTGGAGCCACAAAGACTGGAATCATTTCAGTGTGGATGAAGGTCGTGGAAACGAGCCGAGACTTCCTTCAGTGATGTGTGAAAACAAAAGGGATGAGTTGGGGTTTGTCTAATCTGCAGCGGCAGCAGAGGGGAGCTGAGGGGAGCAGAGGGGAGCTGAGGGAAGCTGAGGGGATTTGGAGTGTCAGGAGACTTCCTGCCGGCCTCAGGATAATGCCGCTGTTAGGAATCATGTAAAGCAGCCAGCATGACTTCAGACCTGCACTAACATGTTGTCTGAGGGGAGTCTGCGAGGACGGTGAGCTGATTCCAGTTTCAAACGCAACACGCAGGTAAAAGGGCCGGTGCTGTCCTCTCTGAGAGCACAGGACAAACAACCAACGGGTCGGCCATGATGGCAGAATATTTAACATCATTCCTGACTGGACGTTACAGACAGAAAGGCTTCATCAGTCCTGACAAACAAGCAAAAAGAACGCTCAGAATTCAGTCCCTGATGCCGAGAGGATTTGGGTCTTCTTCTATCTCTGGACTCTGAGGTAGAAGGTCCAAACCATCTAGTCTGAGAAGAACTTCTGCAGCTGATTAAGACTCACACAGCAGCTGATGGCTGACATGAAAACACAAACCTCATTCTGAGATTTTTTTCCATCAGGCTCACCTCCCATCACTCCGTCAGTGGGGTAAAATAAGAGAAGCCATCTTCTAAACGCTGTGATCCTCAAGTGAGCTGTTAAAGAGCTGCTCCTTGGGTTTCTCACTACATTTCAACACAAACCACTTATTTCAAACCCACTGTGAGCCCCTCAGGCTGCTCTGAGAAAATCACTTCACAGCCTCCACTTCTCAAATAAACAAAACATTCTGTTTATTCAAAAATTGTCACCGGAAAAAAAGAGAAACTTCGGAGTCGATGAATGAAAAAACTGTTGGTTTATATCAAACTGCAGGCGGCCAACAGCGTCGGTTCAGAAAGAATCTGTTCTCTTCTCAGTAAAGGATTACCTGCTGCTTTCATTACTGCTGATTTCAAAAGGCTTCATTTGTCTCAAAAAAAGGCAATTTGCAAATACAAACACAAAAACTATTCATCTCAACAAATAAAAGGAATGTAAAATTATAAAAAGATTGTTTTTGTTTGGCCATTAGCTGATATTCTGCAATCACCTCCTGCTCTATTAGGAAGATAAAACAGTTCTCTGATGGAACTTCAGGAATCTAATCTGTGACTCGAGCGCAGCTTGGATTCCTTCTCCAGACGGACCTTCGATCCCGTGAACCACCTGAACCCTGATCTTTATGGACCATGAACTCCTGACCCCCGTCCCTACAGGTAAACCCCATTCTGCCTTAACTACCAACAGTTACATTCTGTCAGTGCCAACATTTAGCCACAACCGCAGCAAAGTTTACCAGAATCCAGTCATTATTTCCATGTCTGCAGAAAGACTGAAGTCCACAGCTTCAGGACCGACCCCATCCCAGTCCACTTTCCCTCAAAGTTATTCTCTTATCAAACTGCAGCACCAACCATGTAAACAAGCCCCCCCCTTCCTTTCCTTGGAGGTCCACATGGAGGTGACCCCGAGGATAAACTGCTCCATCGTGTGGTTTCTCCATACCTCACTTTCTCTGCTACTTTCTATTAACCCTGTTTTCTCCTGCAGGCCAATCAATCAACTCGTCACAGTTCTCCATCCACTGTCAGC
>NC_051433.1:457691-463008 GCF_001649575.2 Kryptolebias marmoratus
GGATGAATGGGGGAATAAATGGGCGGGTGAATAAGTGGATGAATGGGTGACTCATGACATCCTGATCCGTTACACAAATCAGCAAATAGGATTGGAGGAGAGCATTCATGCCCCAAGTGTTTACTTCCTGCTGTATTAACGGCGCTCTGAAGAAGTTTCAGGCTTTCTTCAGGCCTGTGTGCACAACTACAGTCACAATAACATCTGGTCTTCACTGGTGTTCAAACACAAAATCAATTTCAGGAGACAAAAACTACCATGATCCCACAGAACTACTTTCGTCTGGACAAATAATTAATAAAACACAAGTCCAAGGTTTCAGCTGCTCCAGCAGAAGAAAACTGCTGAGGACAAAACATCATCGAACCTGAATCAGCTTCATCAGAAACTGATGAAGCTGATTCAGGTTCGATGATTCCTGCTGAACATGTTTGGATGACAAAGAGATGGGAGATTGTGTTTCTTTCTTTAAGTTTGGTGAAAGCAGAAAGTGGAACACCGCCCTGGATCTGCTGACCCGTTCACACCTGCAGAGTGACCCGAAGCCTTTCTTCTGTTTGTGTCAGATTATGGAGCTGTGTGTGAGAACGCACACACACACACACACGTTGGTGTCGGCTGCTGTGTGACTGTTAGATTTAACATGTCAGCTCCTCTCAGGACTCGTTTCCTTTGCCGGCTGTGTTTGTCTCCCACCAAGTCGTTCAGAGTTCCCAGTTGGGTGGAAGGACGAGTCCACAGTCTCTGTTCAGGAACAAACGTCAGTAAAATGAGCAAATGTCCACCCAGACCTTTATTCTTTTAAATGTCTAACACAAAAGATCTGCTGTTTTTATCAAATCTTAAGGAGGAAACACTAAACTGCTCTCTGAGAAGAACTTTTACTCTTTAAGTGTTGTGTTTACTCTGGGTACACTTTGGTCAGAACTGGGGTCAAGCTGGAACCATTGGAGGAACAGAACAGACAACTGTCTCTTTAAACGTAGGAGAACTGTTCTGCCTCCTAAAGTCAGAGGTTTGATTAAACCATGAAAAGGAAGTGCAGGTTACTCAGAACGCCACAAACGGCCCTGCTCTCCTTTACACAACGACATTAAAGGTTATTAAGTCACCAACTGGAGAGAAAACTGAGGAATTACTGGATGGATGCAAATGTTTGAAACATTCGCTTCTTTAAGGAGAATAAACCTGAACAGGACTCAAACGTCCCCTCCAGTGAGAGGACAAAGACTGAAGGGAAACAACATTTGGATTTAGCTTTTCCTGCTTTAAGCTTCCTGTTTGTCAGAATGTTTTCTGTTTACCTGTCAGTGTGTTTTAGAGATAATTAATGTGCCATGTCTGTATATATGTATATCAATCACTGAGTAGGAAAATGAAGCTGCAGCAGCAGCTGCTACAGCCAGATGACTGCAGCCCACACGTCAGTTTTTCCTGTTGTTGTTAAATAAATTTTATTTAAGTTAAGCAAATGTAAAATTTAGTTAATGAAAATAAATACTGGCCAAGAAAAACTAAGTAAATAAGTAAAACTTGGTGTTCCTGATTATTAAAGATCAGCATCACCACAGCCACATTTTATATTTGAGAAGAATTTTGAAAGTTTATGAAAATCCAACTTTGACAAATTAATTCATGCATTTGGACTGATGAGCTTCTTACAGGCCTCCCAAACCTCAGGACTCAGAAGCAGCTGGATCTAAACTGACAGCTACAGGACAACAACAGTACAGGACAGATGTTCTGCAGCAGGCTACACACCACAGCACCCTGCTGAAGTTACACCTTGTTCCAAGATGCTTTTTAGATTTCTGCTCAAATAAAATGGAAGAAATTTGAGAAGCTCCCTTGTCAACACTTAGAAGAAAAAGTTAAAAATGTTCCTTCTTGCAAAAGCATAAAATCATATTTTTTATTGTTTGTGTATTTTGTATTAACACTTTGGAGCTTCTGGGTGTTAATCTGTGGAATAAACACTTGTTGTTTTATTAAAGTCGTGTTTTTTCAGTTCCATCTCTCCGGCTGTCCTCGTCCTCCCCGTCAGGACACTTTCAGCTGAGATGTGTTAAGGATGTCTTTCAGCCTCGTGTCCTGCACCTGATTAACCCTTTCTGAAGGACACCCCCACCGGCTCCGTGCAGCACACGGGTCTCCAAGGTTCCCCCAGCAGCATGCTCCGAGTGTCCCTGGCTGAAGCTGAATTCCTCCACTGGTGACCGAGCAACACGCCTCCACATGTGGCTTCAAAGTTAGGAACGCTAACGTGTCCATGTGACATCCCTGTTTATTTTATGCTTTTACTGCAGTGAACAGTTTTATTTTTGAATGTGAAACACCTAAATCAGGTTTGTAATGCAGTGGAGCGCAGATTTGGAGGTAATAAGACAAGTTCTTGGCAGTAAGTCTCCATCATGGTTTTTACTGCATGTGGTGGCAACACTGAATCCCAATGAGGTGGTCCGGCAGAGTTAAAAGGTTCTGACATGGAGGTGGAATTCCTCCGTGGTTCACCGGGCAACTGTTTGGCTTCATGTCCAAAAAGCTAACAAGCCAAAACAGGCTGGCTAATAAAACCGGCCACCAATAAGCAGCTAATGCCCCAGAACTAATTACTGCACTGCCGTCCCCTTTTTCTCTTCACAAGTCAGTGATGCGCCCCGCCCACAGGAACCAGGCGGGATGGAGTCATTTCACTCCGTTTGAGACGCTGCGAAACAACCAAACAGACAAGTCCGTCTGATGACTTCAGTGAATCCAGCTCTTCACTAACTTCCTGTCACATGCGTCCTGTGGGCCGACTGACTGATGGGGACAATGGTTACCATGGTGACAGCCTCTGTTTGTAAATTCAGTTAATAATAAAACCTAATCTGATTTCAGATTTCCTTTGACCTTTCACAATAAGAGCCCCAAACATACTCTGTGAATGTTTCATTTAAAATATTCTCTTAACTTTTTAAAGTTTCCTCTCTGCTCATCAGAAACTACAGATTTGGGGCAGGGTGCATCAGAAATGACTGCTTTGTCCATCTGTATCCTTTTATCACCTTACCCGATGTAAACATTTTATTTTTTTGTTTTAATACTGACATGGATTCAATTTTAATTTTTGTCTGTTTTCTTTGGTTTTTTGGGTTTTTTAGAGTGTTTGTTAGGGATGACTCTCAGCTACTACCACTCCAGAACTCAGCTCAGCATCTGTAAAACAGGCTCAGTTGTGTTTCCTAATATAAGCTGGCTGTGGTAGCCATCTTGAATTGGGTTGATTCAAAGAGGTAATTAATTGTGGATGGATGGATGGATGGACGGATGGACGGATGGACGGATGGACGGATGGACAGACGGTTGGATGGACGGATGGATGTTCATCCATTGATTACGTTGAGTTTCATTAAAATCTGTCCCCTGGTTCATGAAACGTTCACACCAACACAGGCGATTACACTATCGCCCGCCTTTCGTGGAGCTGGGCGATAACTCCACTGATAATCCTGATAACTGTGATCCAAAACGTTCAAATGGTTTCATCTTCTCTGAACTCGAACCCGGACCTCCTGAAGTCCCTGCGGCTCCTCAAACAGCTGACAAGCCGTTTCTCTGACCAACAGAAGTGCAGCCGGCTCAGACAGAAAAAGAGGATCTAAATCTCATCTCCCCGTGTGACACAGCGTGCACACGCTCTTCCTGGTTTCCTGCAGGAACTCATCCCGGGCTTTAAGAGGCCTCCTTCCCACGAACGCTGCAGAGCAGGGAGCCGAAGATTAGACTTATCATGGGAGGATACACAAAGCTTTTGATAACATGAGAACTCAATCCTATTTTGGATGATATTGATTTGTGAAATGGGGAGTAGCTGAGATGGAGAGGCGGTGGGGGGAGGAAGAGGAGGAGTGTCTGGGGAACACGATCGACTCCAATCTGCCTTTTCAATGAAAATCTGGTTTGTTTGCTGAGATGAAAACAGGATAAAAACCAAAGCTGTTGTCAGATTTACAAGAAAAAAAAAGAAAAGATTTGTGCTCTCTGGGTTATTGAAAACTAAATTCAGGATTTGTGTTTGCAGCTGTGCATTCTCTGCTTCCTTCTCCGAGCCGTTAGGAGACGAGAGCAACTCGGCAAAGAACTGATCACATCAGTTTAACCAAAAGCTTTTTCTAAAGAAGAGTGTCTGTCTCTTACATCTGCTGCAAAAAGAGCCGTGAAGAGAAGACGGCTCTGTTTCTTCCTGCAGGTAATTTCAGCCTCTTCAGCCTGAAGTGCATCTTTTTACCCGAGACTGAGGCGCCTTTCACACACTTTCTGATACACAAATGCAAACATGAGAGCACAAAGAACACACGCTGTTTACTTCACCTCTACAGGTTCGAACAGACATCCTTCTGTAAAACCTGCAAACATCAGACGGCACACACACACACAGAGAGCGAGAACATGAGGAGACAGAGAGTTTCTCACCTCTGAGCTGCTGCAGCTGCACTAAAACCCACACAAACACAAAGAGGAAGTGTTTGACTGATAAAACCAGCAGGTTTACCTGAACCTGCTTCTGTCCTCATTAATCAGATCCTCATTCATCCTGCCTCCTTCTGCTGAACAACTTCTGCAACAATCTTTGAAAAGAGAAGGCAGAATCCTGGAAGAAGCTGGGAACTTCAGCAGCCAGAATGACGGAGCTGAGGGAAATCTGCAGCTCGCAGTAAAACCACTACTTTCACCAAAGGCCCCCCCGCCTGCTCTCAGTGTTGGTTTACAGCAGCAGCCATCTTGTGTTTCTGGAACCAGAGTCTGTGCACTCCTGATGTGAGGCTTTAAGCCCCGCCTACTGTCCCCAGCGCACAGTCACGGTGTCACATGACCAGGAAGTAACTTCTTACAGCTAAAGGAATATTAGACCAAACAGCAGCAAGGTGAGAACTGCAGGAATCAACAGGAGTCCCACCTGAAAGAACCATCAGCATCCTGCTTCTCTCACACACACTCTCACACTCACACCCTCACTCACACCCCGTTACTCTCTCCCTCTCACACACACACACACACCCTCACTCACACCCTGTTACTCTCTCCCTCTCCCTCACACACACACACACACACACACACACACTCTTACTCTCTCACTCACACACACACTGTCCCTCTCTCTCCCTCACACACACACACACACACACACTGTGGGCTGCAGGTTTGGCTGATTTACATCACTGAAGTATGAGGACAACAGAATCCAGGCTGATGTCCTGAGAACGTATTGATGTCCTCCCGGTGGTGGACCTTTAGTCCTCAGACAGAAAGATGGCCCCCATGGGACCCCCCCCCC
>NC_051433.1:463134-464487 GCF_001649575.2 Kryptolebias marmoratus
GAGACAAAACATGAAGTTACAGCTCCTGGTGCAGGTCAGCAGCCGGACCCCAGCCCAAGGAGAACCTGACAGAGGACCCAGTCCCCTGGGTCTTTACTTCCCCCTCAAACAGTTTAGAATGCTAATATTGATGATAACAACAACAACAACAACAATAATAATAATAATAATAATAATAATAATAATAATAATAATAAAACTCCAAGTGAAGACACAGCAGCTGCTGACGGGGGGACACTTTCTGTCCCCCCACGGTCAGAGGAGACGTCCCCGCTCCGCGCGCGCGCCAGCCTGTCAAACGTCTCCATGGCGAAGCCGACGTGAGCGGAATCACGACGACGACGCTGTGCGCGAACACGGGCGCGCGGGCGCGTCTCATCACCGTCCCGTTAATGTCCGTGAAGAGGGTTCGGGTCCCGACAGGAACCGGTGGGACAAACTCCCGCCTCAGTGTCTCGGGTTGGACCCGGGGACAGCAGCGCGTGCTGCCTTCACGAGCACAAAGAAACCCGTAAATTACATTTCTGAAAACGCACCTGTTCGGTTTGGAAGAGTGGCGCGTGAGCTGAGCCGTCCGAGCGCGAGGAAGGAAACAAGGACGGAGGAGGGAAGGAGGGAGGAGGGAAGGAGGAGGAGGGAGGGAGGAAGCAGGGCGTGTGAAAGCCGGGATAAGCAGCAGCTAATAACACGGACTAAAAATATCTGCAGCCGCAGCGGCAACACGCCCGGACCGGGACCGGGACTTGGACCGGGACCAGGACCGGGACCCGGACCAGGACCGGACCGGGCCACGGAGCTCCTGGTTCCGTCTGCAGCAGCAGTTTTGTAATAAGAGAAGAAGAAACTGACCGTTCAGCCTCCTCCTCTGCCTGGTTCCGACAGCGGGGTTCGGTTCGTCTGCTTCCGTTTCAGGCAGGAGTCCAGCGGACAGATAGGTTGTGTGCTCGGTGTCAGATCTCCTCCTCCTCCTCCTCCCTGACGGGCTGCGGGTCCAAAGTTAGCAGCACCACCACAGACAGGACTCTTCAGAACCACCGCATGGATCAGAACCCACAACCACGGAACCAACCCCGGAGTGACGTGAGGGAAAAACAGCAAGAAATGATATTTTCCTGGATCGGATCGGAACCGGTTCTTCCTGAGCCCCGCTGCGCGCCGCTGCCGGCGGACTGAAACACGCTCCGGTCCGGTTCTGCTGAGATCCGGGTCTCCCGAAGTCCTCCGCGCAAATGTCCGCTGCTGAGCCTGGAGGCTGAGTTTCCACCCGGAGGAGGAGGAGGAGGGCAGAGCCTCGCATTCTCTGAATTACTCCACCCTCAGACTGCCTCCTCCCCCCTCCTCTCTCCTCCCTCC